>NC_056739.1:96252940-96490440 GCF_019279795.1 Protopterus annectens | reverse complement strand
TTGCAAATAAATTCTTTTAACTTTTACCTAAACATTAAAAATCAGTTACACCTGTAATATCTTTAGATAGATTGTTCCAGGAAGCAGGGGCTAATTTAGTGAAGGATCTTTTGCAGAAAGAAATGGAAAATAAGATCTGTTTAGTTTAAGGGTGCTGGAGGTATGCAGTGTCTATTATAATTTATGAAGTTTATTACTAAGAGTTGGCTAGAACCTGTCATAAAGTAGTTTATAAGTGAGGGTATTGAGAAGATAAGTTGGTCTACCTGCAATAGAGAAGCCATCTTGCATGACAATGAATGGAGAAGCAGTGATGGTGTCTGTGATAGGCTAGGTTAATAAACATAATAATGATGGTACAAATGGTAGTGTAAACATCTTAAAAAGTGCTACCTTAGGACTACTCTGAAAAATAGCCATTAGACCTAGCAGGGCCAGCCTGGGCAACTTGAAATTAATTTGTTAATTAATAAAATATAATTAGAAATAGGAGATTAATAGTAAGAGTATCTCCTATTGACAACAAACCATTCCTTAAAATTACAAAATGCTATGACTGGCATAATAACTAACTGTATGTAACATACCATTTATGCTTCCACAAGCAATTATACCACTCCAGATTTCAAAATAGCTGCTCCAGGGGTCCTTCAGCTTTTTATGCAGTGGTAGAATTCTACAGCACTATTCCCAATCCCAAAACAGGAATCAACTTCACATCTTGAAGAAATACTTATAAAGATCCTGTGGAACATAACAAAGATGCTGAATGGATAGAAGAAGTAAAAGAATGAAACAGTGGCAAACCACTTTGCAGTTACGCCATGATAAAGGACAAATTATTATTCCAGGGATAAAAATTCAAAGGGGGAGATTCCATGGTGACTCTGTCACCACTGCTCTTTTGTCTTGCCCTTAACCCATTAAGCTGTCTGCTTAGCAACTTAGTTCATGGCTAAAATCTGACTCCCAGAAAACAACAGTTTGTGAAGACTTCTCATCTTCTCTTTGTGGATGATTTAAAACTGTATAGTTCATTAGATGAGGAACTAAAAGCACAACTGCAAGTGATCAAAGCTTTCTCAGATGATATAAGAATGTCATTTGGTCTTGACAAATGTGCAAATGCAGCCTTTAAAGCAGGAAATCTGCAGCGCCAAGAAAATATCAGTGTGGGGCAGGAATGTGATATAAAAGAACACGAGCAAGAGGGAGTTTAAACATATATGGGAATTGATGAAGGATCAACAATAAAACATGAACAAATGCATATAGAAATTAGTAAGGAATATTTTAGAAGACTAAAGTCAATACTGAAAACAGCCCTGACCTCTAGGAACAAAATCCAAACTATAAACCAATTTGCTCATCCTGTTCTAACTTACAGTTTTAGGGGGTGATTGATTGGCTTCAAAAGGTACTGGATCAATTAGACAGGGAAATGAGAAAAAATGCTTCATGCTTATCAAATGATTTATAAAAAAAATCAGGGTATATCAAGATTATATATTCCTCATTCTGAAAGAGGTATGGGCCTCCTTAAAACTGATTGCACGTACAGATCTAAATTGTAAGACTGCATACATATCTGCTGATTTCACAAGATCCAAACATAGTGAAAGTTTTAAAACATGAGGAGAACAAGTCTAAGATGATTAACTTGCTTAGTTTAGCAGAAGCATATTGGTGTCAAGCAGGAATGGAAATCATACAGAAGTAGATAAAAATCAAGCAGCAGCTGAATGTGCCAAAAAACAAACAAACAAACAAAAAAATACCCCCCCCCCCCCAAAAAAAAAAGGAAGAATATAATGTGAAGGATCAGATGAGAAGGCAAAAAATGTAGAAAATGCATAAATATAGTTGCAAGTACAGAAAACACTCGGAACAACCTCATGTTGATCAGGATTTAATGCAGAAATGGCTAAGGAGGGGTGAATTTAAACCAAAAGACAAAAGGCTAATATTGGCGGCTTAGGACTACAAAGTCCATGAACATGTCAGAGAAACAGACAAATGCAAGTTTTGTAAAACAGAATTGGAGACAGTCACACATCTTATTGCTTGGTATGATACACTGATGTCAGAAGGACTGTATTCTGAAAGGCATAATAATGTGGCAAGACTGTTGCATTGGAGATTATGCAAACATTATAATATTTTAGTATCTAAGAGGCGTTGGATACATGAGCCTCAAAGCATTATAGAAAATTATGAGGTTTATATTGTGTGGAATCACCCATTACCAACAGTTCAAAAAATAGATGCAAGAAAAGCAGATATAGTAGTCCATGAAGAGAAGGCAAAAATGGCATTGATCATTGATTTCGCTACACCCAGTGCTTACCGTATCTTATGTACAGGGAAGCACAAAGTCATAAAATACAAAAATTTACAGGCAGAAATGAGTGTAATGTGGAAGAAGGATACCCAGACAGTTCCAGTAATTATAGGACTAATAGGTCACATAAAAAAGGATTTACAGTCATATTTAGATATGTTACCGATAAATGTAACTCTGTATGAAATGTAGTAGAAGTCAGTTCTGGGCACATTGCGGGTGTTGCGGAGAGTGCTTCTGGATAAAATCAAAGATTTAAACAATACTAATTTCATGAACTTTAATCATACTTTGACTTAGAAATGGGGTCCGTTCCCATCACGTTATTAGGAAACCTGAACGTTTTGGAGAAATTAAACTGAGAGTGGAGAGATGATAAAATCAACCAGCAAAGGAGAGTAGTATTGCTAGAACTGAATTCATCCTCAAGTCTTGGTGAGTACCTTTATGAGGTGGACTTTGTTTTTGCAAAATCTCACCAAGCAGACACTGATATATAGACTGTATTTTATATAGCATATATCGTGAATAGAAGTTCGTTAAAAAATAAAAAAGATAGCTGGGTGCACAAGTCCCAGGATGAAAAAGTGCTCATTCCTGGTAGGCACAATGGTGCCAGACTAGAACAAATGACAATTTAGAATCCTGAAGACACTGAAACATTCCTACAATGGGGTTAGACCAGGTTCAGGAGGAGGATGCCCCCCTGTTGTAGAAGGAAGTAGTAATCCACAAAACACACAAAAACTGACAAGCCAAAAAAGAACAATAAAGATGATTAAGTGTACTTTTGAGGGTAAGAATTAAATTATATATTGTTACTATTATGCAAGAAGCCCAGAATTTTTGGATAGAAAATATACAAAAAGATTAAGAGAGAAATTACAGGAAAGAAAAATACTTACACAAGAAAAACTGTCAAAAGCTTCAAATACAAATTTGTGTTCATTAATATAACAGATTCATGAACAACATTATATAAGCCGCGGTGGTGCAGTGGTAGAGTTGTCACCTCACAGCAAGGGGTTCTCCCGATTCTCGGCTGTGCAGAGTCTGCATGTTCTCCCCGCGGTCGAGTGGCATTTGAAAGACATGTGTAAATGGGTGTGCTTTCATTGAAGGTTAGGCATCGGGCTGGCACCTCGGCACCGTAAAAATCTACTGCCAATCATTAGCGGACCGGAGTTCCACTGTGGCGACCCCTAACCGGGAAAAGCCGAAAGAAGAACAACAACATGAACAACATTATATAAACCAAAAAAACTTGTTTGGAAAAAGAAGTGACTTAGTGAGAAAATATAAAGAACAAAATCTAGAGATTTTTGAAAGTTATAAAAAAGAAACATGGACATGGAAAGAAAGTGCGATCTGATAAGGTACAGTATTTATGCAGAGGAGAAAGCCAGGCTAATCAATACAAAAAAGCAGCTCCAAAAATGTTTGAAGAGAAATATGGGCAAAGATACCCAGATGTGGAAAATTTCACAATACAAAAAATAAGATCACAGAGGGGGAACATAGAATAGAAGATTTGTAAAGCAAGAGTTAAATATTTAGAAGCTGAAGTTAAGGAATGCCTACAAAGTGAAGGATTTACTGTTGAATGTCTAACACAGGTTATGTCACAGCATGATGGAACAATGAGTCACCCAAGTAAGGAGAAACAGTAGGAGTGGAAGACATCTGAAGAATAAATATGGTCATGGGAAAAGAAAAGAGATTTAATATGGTGCAATATTTATGCAAAGGAGAATGCAAACCTAATCAATACAAAGATATCTGAAGAGAAATATAAGCGAAGGCATCCAGATATGGAAAATTTTACAGTACAAAAAATAAGAAAACAAAGGAAGAAAGTAGAAAAGAGGATTAGTAATGGAGAAGTTAAAGAAATAGAAACTGAAGTTATGGATTACCTGTGAAGTGAAGGATTTTAGTGTAGAAAATCTAACTCTGGTAACATCAGAGCATGATAGAACAACGAGACCCCAAATTAAGGAGTAATCATTGGAACAAAAAGCATCTGATCAGTTGCCACATGAAGATAATCTGGAGCTTTCAGTGAGAAGCCAGTGCAGAAGTTCAGTTGGAGTTGCACAACAAGGGAAGGAACAGGAAACGGTGGTAACTCTGACGTAGTCAGCATTGTGGAATGATAAGCCAGTGAGTTCCCATATGAATTAGCAACAGATGACACAGAATGAAACCCACAGGATACAGAAAACAACTAATGTGCCCTTAGTTTAGAATAAAATGATTTAAGGGAAGAGTTGCTTGATTTAATAGAGATGAATAGACATATTAAGATCAATGAAAGGAATAGGTTACAGAAAGTCAATAAGACCTCAGATGTTAGAAGTTCGATAAAACAAATGAACACAGTAATCAACACTATTCATAGAATTTCATGTGATATAACAGAAGTAAATAGGATATATTACAGTGCAGCTAAATTAATAACAGATAAAGTCTTACTACAAAACACAGGGCAATAAAGGAAAAGAAGGGAGAAATCAAATGCCATCATGGAAGTATCGAATAGAGAAAACTATAACGCAATTAAGATAAGAAGTGTCACTGTTAGACGAATACAGAAGGGGGAACAGATCAACAAAAATATGTAGAAAGATAGACATGATAAAAACAATGAGTAGTATCAGAACAGACCAGGATCTATTGTACAGTTATAAATAATAAAATAAAGATATGAACACAGGCAGAAAAATGTAGAAGATATGCAGATAAATATAAAGGAAGAGTACAAAATAAGCAATTCACTGAGGACCCAAACATGTTTTATAGAGAATTGGGAAACAAGGCAAAAGGAACAGAAATCACCATAAAAGAAGAAATAGACACATTTTGGAGAAATACCTCTGAAGACCCTGTGGGGCATAACAAAGAAGCTGCATGGCTAGAAGAAGTAAAAGAAACAGTAAAAATGTCAAATGTACAGGATACAAAATTGGATGAAGTAACGGCCAGAGAAATTGAAACAAAATTAAGAAAAGCTCTTAAATGAAAGACCCCAGTCCCAGACGCAGTACCTAAATTCTGTCTAAAAGTATTAACATCTTTACACAAAGATTTAAGCCTGAGTAAGAACAACTTATATGCACATCCCGAACAGACACCAACTTGGTTAACAACAGGAAAAACAATACTCCTCCTAAGAGTGAATCTGCAAGCTTTCCTAAAAACTATAGACCAATAACTTGCCTTCCAACAGTGTATAAACTATATACTGGAATTGATGCTGATAGCAGTTATAGCCATTTAGAAGAAAACTCTGTCATGGCAACAGAACAAAAGGGTAATAAAGGAAAGTCATATGGATCAAAGAATCATTTGTTGTTAAATAAAGTCATAATAGGGAATTGTAAAAAGGGGAAGACTCTAAATACGGCACAGATAGACTATAAAAAAGTATTTTACAGTGTCCCACATTCATGGATAAATTCATGATACTCTGCCTTGATCAGTTACATTACAGTTACCATGAAACAGTGCAAACCACTCTGTAGCTAAGCCACGATAAAAGACAAATTATTATCCCAGGGATAAAGGTTCAAGGGGGATATTCTATGGTGACTCTTTGTCTCTGCTGCTCTTTTGTCTTGCCCTTAACCCATTAAGCTGTCTACTTATCAACTTAGTTCATGGTTATAATTTGGCTCCCAGAAAACAACAAAGTGTAAAGACTTCTCATCTTCTTCTTTTTGTGGATGATTGAAAACTGTATACTTCAACAGATGAAGAACTGAAATCACAACTGCAAGTGGTCAAAACTTTTTCTGGTGACACAAGAATGTTATTTGGTCTTGATAAATGTGCAAAAGCAACTTTTAAAGCAAGAAAGCTGCAGCATCAAGAAGCTATCACTTTGGGGCAGGGATATTTTATAAAGGAACTTAAGCAAGAAGGAGTGTATTAATATTTGTGAATTGATAAAGGTTCGACAATAAAGCATGAACAAATGTGAATAAAACTTAGGAATATTTTAGAAGATTAAAATTAGTACTGAAAACAGTCCTTATATCTAGGAACAAAGTCCAAGCTAGAAACCAATTTGTTCTTCCTGTTTTAACTTACAGTTTTGGGGTGACTGACTAGTCCCAAAAGGTACTGAATCAGTTCGACAGGAAAAACAAGAAACATGCTTCATGCTTATCAAATGGTTTAAAAAATCAGTGCATACCAAGATTGTATGTTCCCCTTTCTGAAGGAGGTATGAGCTTCCATGAAGTTGTGAAATTGATTATACCTATAGATCTGTACAGTGGACAGCATATCCATGGACAGCGCAGTGGTACAGCAGCAGTGTTGGCACCTCACAATAAGAAGTGTGGTTAAATTCTCAGCTGAGGTGCTTTCTGTGCAGAGCCTGTATGTCCTCCCTGCGTTCATGTGGGTTTCCTCCGGGTGCTCCGGTTTCCTCCCACCTTTCAAAGATATGCATCTGGAGCGTTTCCCCCTGGCTTCGTTTCAAGTCGGACTTTCCTGCTAAACAAATGTTAAATAAATAAATAAATAAATAAAGTCTGCAATCATAAGACTGCATACATATCTTCTGACCTCACAAAATCCAAACATAGTGAAGGTTTTAAAACATGAGGCAAGCAAGTGTAAGATGACTTTCCTGCTAAGTTTAGCAGTAGTGTATCGGTGTCTAGCGGGAATGGAAATCAAACCAGAAGTAGGCAGAAATCAGGCAACAAATGAATGTGCCAAAAACAAAAGCAAGAATATAAGGTGAAGGATCAGATGAGAAGGCAAGAAATTTGGAAAAGGCATAATATAGTTGCAAGTGAAGAAAACTCCTCGAACAACATTGTGTTGATCAGGATCTGATCCAGAAGTTTATCAAGACAAAAAGACAAATATTGGAAGCCCAGGATAGTGGACTATGTACATGCTGGTTTACAAAGTCCACAGAACACATCAGAGAAACAGACAAATGCAGGTTTTGTAAAACAGAATTGTTAACAGTTGAACATCTTGTTCTGGGTGTGATATGCTAAGGGCCTATACACTGAACGGCATAATAATGTGGCAAGACTGTTGAATTGGAGATTATGCAAACATTACATGTTGAAGTAGCTGAGAAGCATTAGAAACATGAGCCACAAAAGCATTATAGACAATGATGAAGTTTATATCACATGGGATCACCCATTGCTAACAGTTCAAAAAAAGAAGTGAAAAAAACATATATAGTACTCATTGAAAAGAAGACAAATTTGATCATATATATTGCTACACCCCTTGATTACAGTGTCTTATGTACACTACTTCTAGCAGCAGTAGGAGCAATGAGGCTCATAAAGAAGAATTGTAGTTCTCTGATTCGATCCTTTGTTGGGGTGCCTTCTGTGCGGAGTCTGCATGTCTCCTTGTGGTCGCGTAAGTTTCCTCCGGGTGCTCCAGTTTCCTCCCACATCCCAAAGACATGCTGTAGGTGGATTGAACACTCTAAAGTGACCCTAGGTGTGAGTGTATGTGTGTGTGTGTGTGTGTGTGTGTGTGTGTGTGTGTGTGTGTGTGTGTGCCTTCTGTGGAAGGTTGGGAACCGGGCTGGCAACTCAACACCGTAAAACTGGACTGCCAATCATAAGCGGACAGTTGATGCGCTGTGGCGACCCCTAACTGGGAAAAGACGAAAGAAGAAGAAGATTTATGTATGTTACCAATGCATGTAACACCATATGAATTGCAGGAGGAGCCAGTTCTGGGCACATTGCGGATGCCACAAAGATGACTTTTGTCTAACTCAAAGACTGAAAAAGTACTAATTTCATGAACTTTAGTCACAGTTTGACTTAGGAATGGGGTCCATTCTCTTCATGGTATTAGAAACCCAAAAGACTTGGAGAAATTAAGCTGTAGAGCTGTGCTGCAGGCCAAAGGAAGCTATTGTGGTGGTGTTGTCAGGACAGTGTGGTATTATTTCATAGTAAGTGTCCCCTTCATACATGGGGGAAGATCCAGATTTCTTTGTTTTAATGTTTGCAACCTATGCACATGTAGTGCAACCCCACTGCTTGTCACTCCTGTAATATGGTCCATAACAATGCATGCATGACAGAGATTTCTTTCTCATGTGTGCTGTATTACAGCTGACATACAGGTAGCACTGTAGTGCTGGCATACTCAGAGAACTGTCAATTCCACCTGTATTTTAGGGCTGGTACTGTATACGGGCTGAATGCTGGGTGTGATACACTAATAGCAGAGAGCCTGTATACTGAAAGGCATAATAATGTGGCAAGACTGTTGCACTGGGGATTATGCAAACATTACAATACTGAAGTAGCTTAGAAGCAGCAGAAACATGAGCCACAAAGCATTATAGAAAATTATGACATTTATATCACATGGGATATAATTGATGGTGCTATGGAGTTGGTCACATTCAGGGACGTAGTCTGAATACAACATGCATAGGTAATGGGATTTTTTTATTGTAGAATGTTTCTGAATCTCATTATGTTTGGTATAGTGGTCTTTGTAGATATAGAAGACACTGTTGTACTGTTCGAGAGTTTCCTGTATGGACTTCAATCCTGCATGATGTCACACAGGGGGCAGACCAACAAACAGTTTTTGGGATAGAATTACAAGATGACGGAGACTCTCTGGAATGCTATTCTGAATGTTTTGAAGACCATTAATTATTTTATAAAGCTGGTACATTACCAGAGGTACATTGCCTATGTCTATCATAAATTGCTTCATTTTTGTTTGATGTTGGGTTTATATTTCATGGAATATATTTCATAAACCTTGCATTCAAGAAAAAACTTATAAAAATATGCTTTGTACTACTACTAATCAATCAGTGAAATTTCTGTATTGGTTGTCTCTCATGATGGAAACTAAAGTAAATTGTTTTATATCTGATTAGTCCTCAAAAGTACCAGTCCTCAGAAGAAGCAGTATTAAGAAGAGTTAAACATTTTTATTTTACAAATGTATTTTCCCGTACTGTGTTTAATAAATAATTAACTTTGGAGAGCTACAGTTCATAAAAAAACAAAATGTTGCACTCTTAGGCAGGACATTTTGCTGAGGAAAATATAGTTATATTGTACAGTTTGGACAACTGACTGAAAATTTGATGAGATGGACAGGGTCCCTGCAAGAGGTATTGCTGTCATCTCCAAAGAAGCAACAAGCTTAGCGTTAGTTGCAATATATATATATGAGGTGTAGGAGACAAAGTCCCCTACACTGGGGTAATGGGCTGTAGCGTTCATAAAAATTACATTTTTGTACTCTGTGAACCTTTGGACATCTCATCATTTTTTTCAGCTAATCTCTGGTTGATATGACATACCATAAGCAACCTTTAAACATACACTTATGGTGTTGTAGGAGTGAAGTGCATACTTGACTTTTTTTTTTTTTTTTTTTTTTTTTATGGAAGTAGCTGTTTTAGCTGTACTTTTATGAATGATGCCTTGGTGACCCGAATGCGCAGTTTTCCATGCACAAGGATGTTGGTATGCTGTGGGTAATTGTCATCACCTTGAGCTGCATGATATGAGATTTGGCTATGTACTTCTGCTAGATGTTCTTCATGTTTCACTGTTGCAGTCATAACTGTATGGTGTTCCTGCCGGCAGGCAGCCCGAGGTCAGCCAGAATTCCAAAGTCTGGGTCCGGCGTCGGCTGTACCAGCAAGTACCCTGACATCAGAACGCAGAGGTATAAAGCTGACAGCCGACGCCATCTTCTCCAGTCTTTCTTGCCGTGCGGTGGAAAGCAGCTCACAAGTTTTTGGTTGGCGGATTCCTGAACAACGCTTTTTGCTTGTCGTCGGTCCGAAGTCTTCTTCTTCTCTTCTCAAGCTAAGTACCCCGTTGGGGAAACTTTTTTCTTGCTCCTCCGATGTCAGAAAAAGTTAATAATTGTATATCGTGTGGGAAACAAATACCTCATAAAGATTTCCACTCTTACTGTCTTCCTTGCTTGGGCCCTGACCACGACGTTTCTTGTTGTCAGTTTTGCGCCAGTTTTAACTCTCATACTATTAAGCGTCGGTACGATTGGGCCTTGAATTATTTTGGCAGACGGTTTAATTACAACATGTCTTCAGATACTTTACTGGCATCCGGAATTCATAAAAGACGCAAGGACAAGGATAGGCCTCTGAGGTCCAAACAGGATAGCGTGCAGCCGGAGCCAGCTTCGGGTTCGGCGGTCGTCAGTGAGGCGCTTTTGCAGCCCCTATCGTCAGCCCCTTCGGAACCGATGGCCGACACAGACTCCCATGGGGAGCCATCTAGGCCCAGTATTCCTACTGCTGCAGGACCTTCGGACCTTGCTCCTTCAGATGGGTCCGGAACCGCTGTGCAGGTACCGGCTTCTGAATGGGTTTTCAGGCCTTCTCATATCACTATTACTTCAAAGACAAAGGCAAAGTCAAAGACTCCAGTAAAGCCAAGGGTTTCTACTCAAGCTTCTTCGGATACAGCTCCCAAGACACAGAAGCAATTATTAAGGATGACCAACCAAAAAAAAGCCAAACGAAACCAAGAAACGAAGAAAGTAATGGCAGAAGTGAACACCAAAATGCAAACACCTTCAATGGTCACAAGTTAACTATTTACTAATAAATAATAATAACTTAATAACTAATAACTTAACTAATTATTAAGGATGGCTGAAGATTTGCTTACTATGATTAGGGGTTCTCACCCGGAAAAAAGGCCTAGACAGGATTCTCCTTATGATTCCTGTGATCAGGCTTCTGTTTCTTCAGTCTCTTCCTCTGGACAGGATTATTCCTTCCCTCCTTATGAGGATTCTGATGCAGAGGGCTCCATTCCCTCTGCTTCCCCCCCTGAGGATTTTTCCTTTGGGGAAACTTTGCATGAAATGAGAGAGCATTCCCATTGGGAAGGTCAGCAATACTCTGCTTCCAAGAAGAGGCTTAGGGATTTCCTTCTTCTCCCACAACACAGACCTTTGGCTATTCCTCCTGTTCTTGATATTGTGGATGATGCTTTTTCTGAAGCTAACCTTACTCCAGATTCTTTCCCTCCTGCTCCTTCTAAGCCTGATAGATTTTACAGAGTTCCTGATTCCCATCAATTTTTGTTCAAGAACCCCTCTGCAGATCCTGAAACTATTTCTCAGGGTCCCAAGGGTGCTAAGGCCGCTTCTGCTAAAAATCCTATTCCTTCTGAAAAGAATTCTCGTGCTTTGGACAGATGGGGCAAAAAGGTGTATACTTCTGCTACTCTTTCCATTAGAGCTTTAAATTGTCAATTCCATATGTTTAAGTACCAGCAATTTCTTTTGTCTGTATTAAAACAAAAACTTTCTACCTTTTCTGCATGTGCAGAGGACAAGGAATTACAGGATGTATTACATGCAACTGAACAAGTTAGCAAACATGGTTTACATTGTGGTTTTGATGCCTTGGAGGCTTCTTGTAGGGCCGCAGCCTCTGGTACTGTTATCAGGAGACATGCTTGGCTTTGTGAGCAGAATTTACCTGAACAAGTTAAGGCTAAATTATTAGATGCTCCGGTTCAGCATGATGTTTTGTTTGGTTATTAAGAAGATGGAGGATAAAGCGAAATCTATGCAGACTGTTAAAGATTTCTTACAAGTGCAGCCTCCTAGATTTACTAGAAATTGGCCCTCCAAGAATTGGTCCTTTCCCACATCTGACAGGCCTCAAAGGGGAAGATATAGATGCTCCAGAGGTCGGGCTCAGGCTCAGGCCTCTTATAGGTCCAGACAATGGACTGCTTCATCACCTAGAAGGGGAGAAGACAGATCTCAATCACAAAGGAAGCAAGCTCAGTGACTCTCTCAGTTGGGCTACAGGACCTCCTTGCCTGGAAGCCCCTCTCGGAGGAAAACTGTCTCTTTTCTACCAAAATTGGACTCATATAACCCAAGACAAATGGGTGTTAGATGTGATTTTAAGAGGTTACAGATTCCACTTTCATTCTCTGCCAAGGTCTATCGGTAGGCCTGATCTGCCAAAACATCAATGGTCAGAGACCTTAAATCAAGTGGATGCTCTATTGGCCATGAGAGCCATAGAACCTGTTCCACTTTCAGAAAGGGGAAAAGGTTTTTACTCAAGACTATTTCTGGTCCCAAGAAAACAAAGCTCATGGAGACCTATTCTGGACCTCTCAGTATTAAACACCTTTCTGGAAATACCTAAATTCAAGATGCTTACTCTACAACAACTTCTTCCAATGCTCTCCCAAGATGCTTGGATGGTGACATTGGACTTAAAGGAGGCCTACTTACACATTCCCATCAGGCAAGAATGCAGAAAATACCTCAGATTCAAGGCAGGCTCGAGGTACTTTCAATTCTCTGTACTGCCCTTTGGCTTATCTACTGCGCCCAGAGTTTTTACCAAGTGCCTGGCTCCAGTAGTAGCTTATTGCAGACTCCAGGGGATTCAAATTTACCCCTATCTGGACGACTGACTTATTCAAGCAGACAGCAAAGACCTTTTACTTCAACATCTGCATTTTGTTCAACGTCTTCTCCTAATTCTGGGATTCTCAGTGAACACAAAAAAGTCACATTTGATTCCTTCTCAGCAGATGATCTTTTTGGGAGCTCTTCTAAACACAAGTTTACAGATGGCCTTCCTCACTCCAGAAAAACAATTACAGCTGGCTTCAATTTTCAAAACCTTGGCAACTTTACATCAGCTCACTGCAAGGAAATTCCTGCAGGCTTTGGGCTACATGGCTTCTTGCATCCTGTTGATTCCAAATGCAAGGCTTCATATGAGAAAACTTCAATGGTACCTAAAGAGTGTATGGTCTCAGCATTACCACAGTCTGGACACAATGATTCCACTGATTCCCTGCCTCCAAAAGGAGCTCCTTTGGTGGTCCAGGGCTTGTGCTTTGAACGAAGGGAATCCCTTTCGTCTGCCTCAACCTTCTCAGATCATAACCACGGACGCTTCGGATTATGCTTGGGGAGCTCATTTTCTAGACATTTGCCAGCAGGGCTCTTGGACAAAGAAGCATCTTCTCTGGCACATCAACTTGAAGGAAATGTTGGCAATCCAAAATGCTCTTCTAGCCTTCCAGAACCTTTTGAAACCAGGGCCTCTTCTGATTCGTACAGACAATACCACAGTCATGTGGTACATAAACAATCAAGGGGGCTCTCACTCTTACCCCCTTTGCAGACTAGCCATGAATTTATGGGACACAGCTCTAAATCTGAATCTACATCTTCAAGCTCAATTCATTCCAGGAAATCAGAACCTCTTAGCAGACAGCCTAAGCAGAAATCTTTTGGATCCTCACGAATGGATGCTGGACCCCAACTTTTTCAGCAGGATAACTGCAGTTTGGGGTTGTCCTCAGATAGATCTGTTTGCATCCCATCTCAATCATCAGTTGCCTCTCTTTTGCACCAGGTCCTTCCACAAAACAGCTTGGAAAGCGGATGCCCTGTCATTCAACTGGAGAAATCTTTTGGGATATGCCTTCCCTCCTCTTCCTCTTCTGCCTCGGGTGTTACTGAAAATAAAACAGGACAAACCCAAGACTATCATTTTGATAGCTCCAAATTGGCCTTGGCAGTTTTGGTATCCAACTTTAAAACACCTATTCTTGGAACCTCCTTGGATTCTTCCTCTGATCCCTTCTCTTCTGTCCCAGCATCAGGGTCAGATGCTACACTCTCAAATCAGGACTCTATGCCTGGCAGCTTGGCTCTACAAGGGCCTTTGATTCCTTCTCTTCCCAAACAAGTTTTGGATGTTCTTTTAGAAGCTAGGCGGCCTAGCACTAAAAAATCCTATGCTTCAAAATGGAAAAGATTTTGTATTTGGATGCAGGATCGAGGTTCTGATCCTCTTTTGCCTCATATTCCCTCCATTTCACTTTACCTCTCAGACCTTTTGCTTTAAGGCCTTTCCTTTTCCTCCATCAAAATTCATGCTTCTGCTATCTCGGCTCATTTTAACTCTGATCCTCCCATTTTTTCTCACCAGCTGGTGAGACAATTTTTGAGAGGAGCTAAGAATTTAAGACCTCCCAGAACTCCTCCTGTTCCTGCTTGGGATCTTAATTATGTCTTGGAGAAACTTACTTTGCCTCCTTTTGAGCCTGCTGTGGCTTCGGATATCAAGTTCTTATCCTGGAAGACAGCTATCTTATTGGCATTGACTTCTGCCAGAAGGGTTTCAGAGTTGCAAGCTCTCATGGCTGTGGAACCATATATTATCTTCCACCAAGACAGAGTTTCCTTGAGGACCAATCCTACATTTATGCCTAAGGTGATTTCTAAAGTGGCTCTAAATCAGACTATTCACCTTCCTACCTTCTTTCCAAATCCTCAAAATAAAGGGGAAAGGATCTTACATTCATTGGACGTACACAGGCAACTACGATTCTACCTGAACAAAACTAAAGATTTCAGAAAATCTGATCAGTTGCTTATCTCTTATGCCTCCAGTTCTCTAGGTAAGGCTATTTCTAAACAAACTATTTCCAAATGGATTGCTCATGGAATAAAGTTTTGTTACTCTCACTATGAGAAACAGATTCCAGGTACTGTTAGGAGTCATTCTACTAGAGCAGCTGCCACTTCAGCAGCTTTTCTCAGAGGAGTTCCTACCAAGGACATTTTGGAAGCTGCCACTTGGAGTTCAGTGCATACTTTTTCTAAGCACTATAATCTCCCTTTGTATTCTAAGTCTAGGGCAGGCTTTGCCTCTGCAGTTTTGCAGGGTCTTCTAGCTGCCCCTTCTTCTGCATAACCTCCTCCCTCATTCACAGCTTTGGGATTCTACCCTACAGTTATGACTGCAACAGTGAAACACGAAGAACATAGTACAGTTGTGTACACCTACCATAAATGTAGATGTTCGAGTGTCTTCACTGTTGCAGTCGGTGTTTCCCTCCCACCAGTCCCCTCTTATTTTTGCTTGTTTCCTCTTCTACTTATTTTGTGGTGTATTTGTGTTCCTTTTAGGACACCTTTTGTTTTTTTTTTTTTGTTTTTTTTTGGGGGGGGCTTCTGACATCTGGGGCAAGAAAGGCTGGAGAAGATGGCGTCAGCTGTCAGCTTTATACCTCTGTGTTCTGACGTCAGGGTACTTGCTGGTACAGCCGACGCCGGACCCAGACTTTGGAATTCTGGCCGACCTCGGGCTGCCTGCCGGCAGGAACACCCTACAGTTATGACTGCAACAGTGAAGACACTCGAACATCTACATCTATGGTAGGTGTACACAACTGTACTTTCTAGCTACTAGAGCTGAAACCTGGAGCGTGCACAAGCTTTGTACCACAGTAAGATTACCTGTTTGTGTACTTCTAGTGGTATTTTATCACTTTGGCTTTTTGACCTGATTAAGTATAATAATTTGCTGTCTTAAGCAGAGACTGATTTACTTACTGCAGTCACTGCACATGGCAGAATTACTTTAATAATTGTTCTCATCATACACATAATTCTCTCAGGTTTCACTTCAGAAGTCCTGATTGTTTTTTCTGCCATAAGACTGCAGGAAATCTATATATTTTTACAATGTAAACAGGCTTTAGTTTCTTGCATTTTAAAACAACACATAGTTAGCTCTATAAATGTTAGAGAATGTGTGAAATGTATATCACCCTACAAGGGAACAAACACTGTCCAACTGGGTGTTAAAGCTCAGTAAAAAGCAAGTCTCCTGCTTCATTCCTGCTTCGTGGAAGGACGTCTCATTTCTTTGTTGGTCTGCCTAAGTACCTTTTATAGTGCAAACTGTGAAATCTTTTCTATATTTTCATTTTTACTGATTTTATCAATTGTGAAAACTAAATTTTGTTTATTTTGGCAGCTATAAAAATTCATAGGTTCCTTGCATTTTGGTTGACTGCTGTAGGTCAAGGAACAGTTATTCAGAAGCTTTGTTGTAACAGGTGCAAATATTATTTTGGGTGGATTCACTTGCTGTCGTTTTAATTGTGTCCCAGTTATTAAATATATTTAGGCATTTTTTGTGAAGTAGAAATATAATTATTTATGCATTGTCATTTATGTCAGTCAGTGTGTTGGTTCATTTAATTCCTGGTTCTGTGTCATTCTGTGCCACCTTTTGATGACACAGTTGTAGGAATGTAAAGCTCACAGGAGTTAGCTATATATTTTAAAATGCTTAATTTTTGAAACTCATATGATAAAGACATTCTCAGATAACTCATGAGATACATTATGAAGGGGACAGAAAATGATGGCTTAGTTTAACCACATTCTGAACTGATCTGCCTCAACTACCTTTTCTTACTTGTGCAGAAAGGAAGGTAGGCTAAACGTTTATTACAGGAGTTGTTGATACTGTGGTGGTGATGTTCTGAGATGGTGGTGAGGAGCTGAATTCTGAACTGGATAGGGTGAATGATGCTGTTACATAATCAAATATAATTCTTTTGGATTTTTCTCTTATATATGCACAAAATTGGGTTGAGGAAAGTGGGAATATGCTTGACACAGTTTTTTGTCTGTATGTGGAGATTTGATGCAAGATACTTTTTGATTTATGGAACTTATGCATGGCTCTATATTGTGGGTGAGAATCTGAACCGTTTATGTGCAGACTGCTGGCAGGACCAATAATCCAAAATCCTGTCCCTATAACTATTACACCAGATACCATCTGTGAAAGGAAGTTCAAGGGGGGGTGAGGCTAAATGCCATTATTTTGGTGAGGGGCATATAATGGTGGTTACAACTTTACTGGTAGTTCTTGGATGACTGGTTATTGTAATTTATGTAGGTACTTTGGTGGCCATGGACATTAAGTAAAAAGTGTCATTTAATAAACAAGCTTTATAAGAGGAAGACAGTAAATAGTAATATTGCTGTGCAGTTTTTGCTTTTTAATAAAATCCTCAGTCTGATGTGTCATATATTAGCTATTAGAAATGAATGCTCAAGATTATGTAGGGTAACAATGCACTCTCCTCTTTCTAATTATTAATTCAGCAGACAAGCCAATACTTACTTATACAGAATGTACATACAACTGGCAGTAAGAAACTTGATCCTTTTTGTAAGTCATGAATAACATGTGCAAATCCACTATTTAATTTACCAGTGTGGCAGAAAAATGACAGATGTTCATCATATTGATCACTGCTGCAATCGCCTTAGCTATATGGGGTTATATCCTGCCTGAGGTATAATGATCAGCGAGCTTCCAAAGCTCCAAAATTCAAGGAAGGTTTTGTTAGACTTGGCATCAGTCAGATCACAGCAGCTTTCGGATTTAACTTGTGTTTCTTTTTAGGCGGCTCAGAAGAAGAAGATGGAATCACTGATGCAGACGACTTCGGAGACTTTCTAGAAGGCTCCTTTGCTTTCAGTTTGGAGGATTGAGCTCCAGCAATAGCTTCTGAGAAGAAAGTTGGAAATAAACCCTTCAGAATCAGCTTACTTTTCCTGTCCACTATCGCACATGGATTAAAATTCTGACAAACAGTACACTCAACCTGAAGTTTTTTTTTTTTTTTTTTTTTTAGAAAGAGTTATAAGGGGAAATATACTAACTTTGGTGTTGAGAAATACACATGAGGTAAAAAAGGAGCTACACTAAGTGAAAGGAGTAGCAAGGATGACTAGAAATAAGTTTTTAAACATAAATAAAAAAAAACACCTATATATATATATATATATATATATATATATATATATATATATATATATATCAATGTCGCTCGATAGCTCAGGATGACCACATCTGTTCGTGAAAGCAGCAGACAAGATCTCCGGTATATTAGGGGCTGGTGCATTATGCATAAGGGAGGAGCTCATGAGTTTTTTGGTGGTCATGAGCTAAAGTAAAAGCCGAGTTGGATCCGAGGATCAGATCCGAACCCAACAGTTGAGGAAGAATGAAAATGGACAGCACAGATGGAACGTTAAGGTAAGTACATAGCTTCTTTTTAACAACCGGTGCAAGGACAGTGGTCTCAAATTAAATGTGAAAAAATGTGGCACAGTTCATTTTGGTAAATTAAACATTTGTACATACCATGTAAGTGACATGCAGCTCAAATCAGACACTGTCATAAAGGATCTGGGTACGCTTGATAATTTCTTATTGTTTGAGCATCATTCCTGTACAGCAGTTAAAGCTTTCTGTCTGGCTCATCTAATTTCCAAAAGTGACTCCGCTAGATCCAAAGAAGTCTTAATTCCTTTTTTACTCATATCTCATCAGACCTGTTATTAAATAAAATGTACCTTTTTGCATGCGTTTGTCTAAACATATCACTCACCTTGAGATACCTCAGTGAATCATAAAAAAAAAAATCAGTGACTCCAACAATCATAGATGTTCATCATGTTGATCACTGCTGCAGTAGCCTTAGCTATATATGGGTTATATCCTGCCATGAATATAACAGCCAGCTAACCTCCAAAGCTTTAGGGCACCTTTTACACACCCAAACTGTCAGGTAGCTTGAGCTGAGCTGACTAAAAAACAAGTTTGGGCACCAAGCCCTTTAGAGCTTTACTGCCTCTGAAGAGTACGCTCCTCTATTTTGAGGATCAATGGTCAGCTTGATGCTGTTCCTTTACTAGGCAGATAAGTTCCCTTTGGGGAAAAAAATTTCCATTTCCTAAATATTGTTTGTGTTTTATCACTTTTCTTTTCAGGAAAGTTATTTTAAAGCTGGGAGTTTAATGGAAGCACTCTTTTTTCCTGTCAGTTTAAAATTTGTGAAAATGTAAATGAAAGTAATTTTTTTCTGCTGAGAAATTGTGTTTATTTTACTTGTTTGGGGGGCTGACAGTCTGTTTTTTAAGTGCTTTTTACTGTGTTTTTGTGTGAAAAAAGTGATTTTGAATGCCACTCGACCGCGGGGAGGACATGCAGACTCCACACAGAAGGCACTCCAGCCGAGAATCGAACGGGAGAACCTCTTGCTGTGAGGCAACAATGTTACCGCTGGACCACTGTGGCATTACCTGATTTCCTAAAAAGATTCTAGATTCTGAATCTGAGCAGGAAGATGAAATGACAGATACAGTTTTTTCTCCTCAGATTTCGGATTCAGACTCAGAAGAGAGTTCAGTTTATGATTTTCTTTGTTCTGGTTTCTCTTTCTCTGAGACTATTGCTAGAAAGTGCCAATGTTTTCAGTGGGAGAAAACTGAGGTCTTTCAGTCTCTCAGTAAATGCAATGACTTATTAACAAATAGAATTTCCAGAATCTACACCAGTTCCTCCTGTTCTCTCTGCTTTAGAGGATGTGTATGTGTTATTGCCTGCAATTTCCTGATATTCAACCATCTGCTTCTAAAAAGGCAGCTAGGATGTATAAAGCTCCACAGTCTTTTAAGACTTTATATGCTATTTCCAAATCTGACCCAGCAGCTATAGCTTTAGTTGATCCCACTGCTGCTAAACACTTAATTCCAAGCCTGATAAGGAAGAGGAAAATTAATCTTAAGCATGGCAGAAAATTGTAATTAATTGTTTTGTGGAAGTTTGCATGGCTGCATTCTCAGAATTTCCCAGATGATTGAATGAGATTTTAAATTCCCCTTTGGATAGAGGTTTAGTTTTTGGCCTCTCTGCTGCAGAGATGATCAGAAAGTGTAATGAAAGGGTTAAGCTGATCCAGGCAATCTCTAATGTTTTTCAGCTGTCCCTTTCCAAACTTTCTAAGGGACTGCTAACTCCTCATCCAGTGAGTGTTGGCAAAAAGCATAATAAACTGCCTCAGCAAAATACAGGTAAGCAGACATTTAAGAAGAAATGGCAATGAAAAAGGAAGCCTCGAATCTTCCAAACTCAAGGACAGTCCAACAAGTCTGAATGACTATGAAAAAGACCTTGTGACCCTCTTTCCACCCTGGCTCCTTTTTATTTCTTTCAGAAAGTCTGAATCTCCATTTTTTGGCAAGAGATAGTTTCAGACCAATGTGTTATGAACATCATTCTTCAAGGTTACAAATGGCAGTAGGAGGAAATTCTTCCTTTCCAGGGGATCATTCATCATCTTCCAGATAAGACTGTTTTGTTTCCACTGATTCATCTCCTGCTGTCCCATGGAGTGATAGAACCAGTTCCTCCTTCTCATGTGGGGAAAGGTTTTTTTATTCAAGGATATTCTTATTGCCAAAGGAAGAAAATGCTTGGAGACCAGTTCTGGATCTTTATTTCCTAAGTCTCTTTGTGATAGTTCCCACATAAAATATAATGTCACTTCCCAACCCATTAGCTGTTCTTCTTGTTTTGTGTGTCCCAATAACACTGGTAACACTTATCATCACATCCCTATTCAATAAGACTTCAGACGATTCTTAAAAGTTTGTGTGTCTGGATCACGTTACCAGGTCTCTGCCATACCCTTTGGACTATGCACTGCACTAAGAGTGCTCACAAAGTATCTAGTTCCAGTTATAGCTCATTGCAGGTTACAGGGTATCCACATTTTTTCTATATTTAGATGACTTGCTTATCTTTTCAAAGCCTTTTGAAAAGTGTCAGCAGTCTCTGTCTTGGGTGAGAGATCTCTTACACGAGCTGGGATTGCAAGAGAACATTCAGAGGTCTTTTTTGACTCCTTCACACAGGATTGTGTTCCTGGGATGTCAGCTACACACCTAAGTTCCAAAATCTTTTCTTCAACAAGTAAAATAGATCTTTATCTAAATCTGTTTCGAAGGTTTCCACTCAAACTTCAGTCACTTTGAAGGAATTCCTCAGGATTTTGGGTCCCGTGGCTTCTTTGATTCTCTTGACACCCCTGACAAGAGTCCACATTAGAAAGATACAGTTGTATCCAAAGTCTCTTTGGTCTTAGCACCAAAACCCTTTGTCTTTTCAAATCCCATTGCTGGGGATTGTTAGAAGAGATATTTGGTGGAGACAACAGATATCCTTAAATCTGGTTCTCCTCTTTGTCCTCCCTATTTCAAAGCAGTCGGTCACCACAGACACCTCAGATATTGCTTGGGGAGCACTTTCAAGAAGAATAAAAGTGCAGGGTGTGTGGGACACCAAGGACAGATGCAAACACATAAATATTAAAGATGTGCTTGCAGTGATCATCACACTGAACTCTGTGAATCATCCTTGATCCCTGAGCTCGCTTTAGATTGCTACAGAAAATACCACAGTTGTGTGGTACATCAACAAGCGGGAGGGACCAGGTCATACCCCCTTTGCAGTCCAGCCATGTTAGCTTGGGATACAGCTTCACAGCCCAGTCTCACTATACAGGCATCCTGCATTCCATCAGAGCAAAATTGTATGGCAGACAAGCTGAGCAGCACCAGGGCAGATCCTCACAAATGGAAATGAAATCAGGCGGTCTTCCAAGATTTGATCCATCTGTTTGGAGTTCCTTAAGTAGTCCTCTTTACCTCCTCTCTGAACAATCAACTGGCAAGATTCTTTACAGGACTCCATGCAAGAAGGCCTTGAAGGCAGATGCCTTTTCTTTTCCTTGGACAGGAATGTTCCTGTATGCTTTTCCCCCTTTTTCACAAATATCCAGGTAACTTCTGAAGATTCAGAAGGGATCCCCCAAAATCATTGTGGTGACTACTTTCTGGCCCAAGCTGTGACGACTGGGGAGAGATGGCGAAGGCTGCCAGCCTAGTCAAATAGAATTTGATGCATAATTCTGGCATTTGTAAATAAATGTAAAAATACAGGCATGTTTTCTTGCATGTAAAAGAATACTGTGAAATGTGGAACTGCAAAATATGTGACAGCATTGCACTCTACTTGCCCAGTGAAGCATGGTGTGACCCTTTCATGTTAGAATTCGGCTCCAGTGAGTCTAGATGAAGGTTTCATGCCCATTGTTTTAAGGCTAAAGTTTATGACCAGAATTTAAATGTGGATGGTGCTTTACTGCTCTGGTTTCTGTTAGAGTATACATGTAAAATGTCTTGTATTGTTGTAAGTTTCTGAGCAGGTGTTAGACTGCTAAATAATGCAGTTTGTTTGCTTGGGAAAACCTAAGTGTCAACATGATGTAATTTGGGAGGGACCCAGCAGACATGTTTGTTAGCAATGTTTAAATACTATTTTCTCACAAGAGACTTGGAGCATTTTGATCTTGGATATCTAACTCAGCACTCTGCCTAAGCTCACATGTAAGTTTCTAGCACTGTGATTTCTTGTAGGAATAGTTAAAGCTAGTAAAGATTAATTAGATATTTTTCTTTGAAATCAGACCTGTCCTACTGTATTATTTTAAGTTTCTGTGTGATCTATGAACTCTTAGCTATCTCTGTGGTGTAGTAGTTTTGTCTTGTGTTTTAATTATTTATTATTAAATATTTTTAAAACCTTTACCTGTGGCTGGTTTGTATAGAGATAAGCTCTAGAGTACATTGCATATTTATAGAGGTTATTGTAATAGGCCACTCTAAAATAAGCCTTAGACTGTATAGTCACATTACCAATTGGATAATAATATTGCACAGTAATAATTGGACACCCTTTTAAGGGCCTTTTAGTAGCTGATATTATTATCTGCATGGTGGCAGGGATTACTACCGTATGGTCTGGGTAAAGGGGCACAGCTGGAGAATCTGTGTCAGCCTTTCCCAGGAGTGTCTGTGAAGTTGTATAAATACTTATCTCAAAGTGTGTGTGTATGTTGTGTCAGCTACTTGGGCAGGGACACGAAGCACTAGTTGGACAGAGAGGGTACTGGAGGTTTTAGCTTGCCCAGTTAGGCTGAGACCTGAACCCTATAGCTGTGCCAGTGGGGAGTCTTATTAGAGATCTGGAGGGCAAGGGAGCAACCAGCCTCAGACTGACTGTGATCTCTGTGTGCACTTAAGGGAAATTGTACTTTACTGTGTGTATTAGTTATCCTTTCCTCTTATCTATGAGATGACATCCCTGGTGTTAGTGGCGAGGATTGAGGCTCCATGACTGCTGGGCCAGGGCACGGTCGTCACAAGTGTTTGTCAGTGGTGGGATCTACTTCACACACTAATTGGCTTGTAGTGGTGTGGGTAGAGCAAATTCCTGTAGCTTATGTACAGTGATCTCTAAAAGTGTTTTGTACTCTAAAGCAGCCACACAGTATATACCCAGAGTTCAGAACACAATTGTTTTATTTCTTTTGTTAGCTTAGTGTTAGTCAGGGTGAGCAGGCAGCATGTCAGCAGAAGAGTATGGAAAGCTGACAAGGAGCCAGCTGGCAGAGATGTGCTAGGCTAGGGAGCTGGTGCATGGAAACCTGACTAAGGCAGACTTGATTGCAGCCTTGATTACAGCTGCATCAGAAAACAGCAACCTGGAGGACAATCAGACTGACAGTGGCGATACAATATCCTCGGAGAATGAACAACTCAACCTTTCTGCAGTGGACTTTAAAAATCCAGCTGGAACTAAAGAGACTTGAGTTGGAGGCCAGGCGTATGGAACTAGAAGCAGCCAAGAAAATGAGGAGTCTACAAGTTGAGGAAAATGAACGACAGAGGAGGCATGAGGGGGAAATGCTGACTCTTCGCCAGAGTCATGGAGGTAATGGGGAAGGGAGTAACTGGACCCCAGAAGCACAAAAGGTCAGTAAATTTCTTCCACAGTTTAAAGAGAGGGATAATTTTGATAGCTTCATTCATATGTTTGAGCGAGTATGTAAACAGTATAAAGTTGACCAAAGGCTCTGGGTATGGCTCCTGACCCCCTTATTCCATGGTAAAGCTAAAACGTCTTTAGCAAAAATGCATGACACTGACTGTTTTGATTATACTGCTTTAAAAAGACACTTGTTGGAATGTTTTAAGCTAACACCTGAAATGTACAGGAAAAAGTTTTGTGAGCATAGACGCAAGGCAGATGAAAATGTATGTGAATATGTTGCTGAACTGCACTTATTTTCATAGCTGGGTGAGTGGATGTCAGGTCACCACTTTTGAAGGGCTGGCAGACCTTTTCGTAAGGGAACAAGCCCTTAGCACTTTGCCTGAGGACATGAGGATCTGGTTAGCTGATAAACAGTGTGCTACTTCAGAGGAGTTGGGGAAGAAGGGAGACCTATACCTAGCCTGCAGGGCAGCCCTGCACCGAAAGGGGACCCCCAGTACTGCTCATGGGTCTAAATGAACCCATAATGGGCAGCACAGACTGCCCCAACAGAATCCGCCAGTAACAGGGGAAGCCACTTGTCCAGGTACACATCCAGGAGCTAGGGTTAAATGTTTTGAATGCAACCAGTGGGGCCATGTGGCATACAGATGTCCATGTAGACAAGGTGGGGAACCGAAGGTGAGAGAGCCAGTAAGTGGGAAAGACAAAATGCCAACAGTAGGTTGTCTTGAGACAACAGGGGTATGAAACTACCATCCTGCAGATGTCCTGAGAGGGAAGGATTTGGATGAGGCAGTACCATGTACTTATGCAGTTAAAAGCAGTCAGGCTAGGAGACAAGCATGTGAGTCTGGTAGCCTGGGGGAGACCCAGACAGACTGCAGATTTGCAGCCAGGACTGCTGAGGTGGTTATTTCAGGGAGGGAGCTGCTCTGTAGCAGTGAGACTGAATGTGAGCCACAACTGCTTGTGGGTACTGATGTTCCCTTGGACAGGGTAACTGCAAGGATAGAGGTGAGTAGTAGTACCCATGCTTATAGTGAGGCACCACTGTCAGAGGATGCCAGACTTCCTGTGGAAGGGGAGCTGGGAAGGGTTACAAGGAGAGACTTGAGACAGGCTCAACTCTCAGACCCTACATTGCAAGGCCTGAGGCAGGTAGATAGGGAGGCACCTGATTCTCAAGGGAAGGGGGAATCCGTATACTGGAACAAAGGGTTACTGTACAGAGAGTGGACCCCTGAGGGAGGGCTAGAAAGTGAGAGAGTACAGCAGTTGGTAGTGCCTAGAGCTTACCGTCTGGTGCTTCTAGCCATAGCCCATGATATTCCCTTTGCAGGTCATATGGGCATAAAATGTACAAAGAGGCGTATTATGGAAAACTTCTATTGGCCTGGAATTTCCAGAGATGTAACAGGGTACTGCAGGACCTGTGAGCAGTGCCAAAAGGTAGGCAAGGCAGGAGACAAGATGAGAGCTCCTTTGATGCCTTTGCCTGTGATTGAGGAGCCATTTCAGAGGGTAGCTATGGATACTGTGGGTCCTCTGAGTACCCCAAGTTCCACAGGGAAAAAGTATATCCTAGTGATTGTAGATTATGCTACATGATACCCTGAGGCAGTGGCTTTGTCCTCCATTGAGGCAGAGAAGGTGTCAAATGCTTTGCTAGAGATTTTCAGCAGGGTAGGTTTCCCAAAGGAAATACTGTCTGACAGAGGTGTCAATTTTATGTCAGACCTGCTGGCTTGTCTGTGGAAGTCCTGTGGGGTGAATCACATAAAGACAACCCCCTACCATCCCCAGACTAATAGTCTTGTTGAGAGGTTAAACTCTACAATCAAGTCCATGCTACAGGCATTTGCAGATCAGTTTAAGAGGGAGTGGGACAAATATTTGCCCCATCTGTTGTTTGCTTACAGAGAGGTTCCCCAGGAATCCACAGGTTTTTCACCCTTTGAGTTGCTGTATGGGCATAGGGTGAGGGGACCTCCAGATTTAATTCGAGATGAGTGGGAAGGTGAGTGTGAGTCTCACACGGAGTCTGTTGTGGCATATGTCCTGAACCTCAGGACAAGGCTCAGGGAACTCATGGGCCTGGCCCAGGAGAACCTGGCAGAAGCCCAACAACAGAAAAAGGTGTGGTATGACAGGAATGCTAGAGCTAGAGAGTATGCTGTAGGACAGCAGGTGATGGTTCTCATTCCTGTCAGACACAATAAGTTATAAGCAGCTTGGGAGGGACCCTACAAGGTGATAAGAAAGGTAAGTGATGTTAACTACATGGTGGAAGTGCTAGGCAGACAGCAGGGGCACAAATTGTACCATGTTAACATGTTGAAACCTTAGCATGATAGGGAGGCCCTTGTGCTGAGCATTTGCAGTGGATTGCAGGAGGAGTCTGAGAGAGAACTTGTCAGTGAGGCTCGGTCTGACACCTCGGTGGACGGGGTAGCAATGTCCCAGCAGCTATCTTCTACCCAGGTTTGAGAAATCCGAGCAGTGTTGCAAGAATTTGGGGATGTGTTCACTGGGAAACCAGGGAGCACCCACCTGATGCAGCACCAGGTGGATACAGGACCCCAAAGGCCTATTAGGCAGGCCCCTTATAGGATGCCTGAGAGAGTCAAACTTACTCTGAGGGAAGAGGTACAGGAGATGTGGAACTAGGGGTGATTCAGGAGTCCAACAGTCCCTGGTGGTACTGGTGCCAAAGAAGGATAGCAGCATCAGGTTCTGTGTGGATTACAGGAAATTAAATAGTCACACAGAGTCAGATGCTTACCCCATGCCTTGGACAGATGAGGCCCTAGAGCAGCTGGGGTCTGGCTTATCTTACAACCATTGATCTTGCCAAGGTTTACTGGCAGGTGCCCTTGACTCCCAGTGCTAGAGAGAAGTCAGCCTTTGTGAGTCCTTTTGGTTTGTATGAGTTCACAAAGATGCCCTTTGGGATGAAGAATGCCCCAGCAACTTTCCAGAGGCTGGTAGATCATATCTTAGGATAGCAGGAGTTTTGGCCTCTTGCTGCAGACATGAAAGTAATGAAATTGCTATCTACAGCCATTCCTGGCAAGAGCACCCTCAGCATGTCAGGGAGGTGCTGGACAGACTACAGAGGGCAGGGTTGACCGTTAAACCGAGCAAATGTCAGGTATGGCAGACATTTAAGGAAATGGCAGTGATAAAGGAGAACCTGCCAAAGTGGACAGCCAACAAGGAATGGCCTGAATCTCCATTTTGGCAAGAGATAGTTTCAGACCAATGTGTTATGAACATCATTCCTGGTTACAAATGGCAGTAGGAGGAAAGGGGATCATTCATCATCTTCCAGATAAGACTGTTTTGTTTCCACTGATTCATCCTGCTCATGGGTGATAGAACCAGTTCCTCCTTCTCATGTGGGGAAAGGTTTTTATTAAGAGATATTCTTAAGAAACTTCAGTTCTGGATCTCTTTATCCTAAATCTCTTTGTGATTAGTTCACATATAATGTACTAGCTGTTCCCTCACAGTCCTGACAAGGAAGAACAGGCCAGATTCTTAAAAGGTAGTGTGGACCCCAGCATGTGAGCAGGCATTTCACAAGCTTAAGGAAGCTTTGGGAGGACCCCCTGTGTTAGCCAGTTTAGACTATAGCAAAGAATTTGTTGTGCAAGTGGATGCTTCAAACTATGGGGTGGGAGCTGTACTTAGCCATATTTCTTCAGGGGAAGAAGAGCACCCAGTGGTTTATCTCAGTCGAGGTTTCCTCCAACTTCAGGGAGGAATGCGAATAAAAGTGCAGGTGGGAAGAAAGGAATGTCTAGCCATAGTGTGGGCACTACAAAAACTTCAGCTTTATCTGTATGGAAGAAAATTCACTGTGATGACAGATCACAACCCTCTAATATGGTTAAACAGAGCAAGTCAGACAAGCTGCCAAGATCCTAATGGAAATGAAATCAGGCGGTCTTCCAAGATATGATCCATCTGTTTGGAGCACTCTCAGCAATCAACTGGCAAGATAGGACTCCATGCAAGAATGCCTTGAAGGCAGATGCCTTTTCTCTTGGACAGGAATGTTCCTGACAAATATCCAGGTAACTTCTCAAGATTCAGAAGGGATCCCCCAAAATCATTGCTGGTGAGTACTCTCTGGGGAAGAGATGTGACGATTGGGGAGAGATGGGTGAAGGTTCCCAGCCTAGTCAAATAGAATTTGATATATAATTCTGGCATTTGTAAATAAATGTAAAAATACAGGCATGTTTTCTTGAGTGTAAAAGAATACTGTGAAATGTGGAACTGCAAAATATGTGACAACATTGCACTCTACTGGCCCAGTGAAGCATGTTGTGACCCTTTCATGTTAGAATTTGGCTCCAGTGAGTCTGGATGAAGGTTTCATGCCCATTGTTTTAAGGCTAAAGTTTATGACCAGAATTTACTTGTGGATGGTGCTTTACTGCTCTGGTTTCTGTTAGAGTATACATGTGAAATGTTTTGTATTGTAAGTTTCTGAGCAGGTGTTAGATTGCTAAATAATGCAGTTTGTTTGCCTGGGAAAATGTAAGTGTCAACATGATGTAATTTGGGAGGGACCCAGCAGACATGTTTGTTAGTAATGTTTAAATACTGTTTTCTCACAAGAGACTTGGAGCATTTTGATCTTAGTTATCTAACTCAGCACTATGCCTAACTCACATGTAAGTTTCTAGCACTGTGATTTCTTGTAGGAATAGTTAAAGCTAGTAAAGATTAATTAGGTATTTTTCTTTGAAATCAGACCTGCCTACTGTAGTTTTAAGTTTCTATGTGATCACTGAACTCTTAGATATCTCTGTGGTGTAGTAGTTTTGTCTTGTGTTTTAATTATTTATTATTAAATATTTTTAAAACCTTTATCTGTGGCTGGTTTGTGTAAAGATAAGCTCTAGAATACATTGCATATTTATAGAGGTTATTATAGTAGGCCACTCTAAAATAAGCCTTAGACTGTATAGTCACATTACCAATTGGATAATAATATTGCGCAGTAGTAATTGGGCACCCTTTTAAGGGCCTTTTATTAGCTGATATTATTAGCTGGGTGGTGGCAGGGATTACTACTGTACGGTCTGGTTAAAGGGGCACAGCTGGAGAATCTGTGTCAGCCTTTCCCAAGAGTGTCTGTGAAGTTGTTTAAATACTTATCTCAAAGTGTGTGTGTGTTGTGTCAGCTACTTGGCCAGGGACACAAAGCACTGGTTGGACAGAGAGGGTACTGGAGGTTTTAGTTTGCCCAGCTAGGCTGAGACCTGGACCCTATAGCTGTGCCAGTGGGGAGTCTTATTGGGGATGTGGTGAGCAAGGGAGCAACCAGCCCCAGACTGACTGTGATCTCTGTGTGCACTTAAGGGAAATTGTACTTTACTGTGTGTATTAGTTATTCTTTCCTCTCTTCAATGAGATGACCTCCCTGGTGTTAGCGTTGAGGATTGAGGCTCCTTGATTGCTGGGCCAGGGCATGGTCGTCACACAGGCAACCATAGTTCTTCCTACTTTTGGAAATGGCCAAGGGCAATTACCACAAGCTTCCACACAGACTTGATCTACTCACACAAGAAAAGGGGTGTTTGATATACCTCAGCATCAGTCAACTTCAGCTGACTGCCTGGAAGACAGAGTCCTAGATGACAGAGTTCTAATTCCTTTTAGACACCTGTTTACTGATGACATGCAGCAGGTACTAATAGAGGCAAGAAAGCCAGCTACTGGAAAATCATATATTAATAAATGTTAAAGGTTTTCTAGTGCCAAGAATATAACCAGCATATATTTGTTTGCCAGGGTAGTGCACTGATCTCACTGGACCATTTGCAGCCACAGCCCAGGTGAATATGATCACATAAGAAATGAACAAAACATATTTGCAGATACGATCGACTAAAATACAAATGTATATGCATATTTACAGATGCAAGAATGTACTTCAGCATTTAGCCATTTCATTTCATTTATCAGCCATTTCAGCATTTCTGCCCATGGAGCTTCCTCTTTCGATGCATTCTCATACCAAATGGTTTTAAAAGGAGTTTTGCACAAGATGCCTCCAAGTTAACCAGTGGCCCCTCCTAGTGATCTTAATTTTGTGTTAGAGAAGCTAACACTTGCCTCATTTGAACCAGCTTACCTGGCTGACTTGAGGTTCTTATAGTAAACAGTTTTACTGATTACTCTGACCTCTGCAAGAAGAGTATCTGAGTTACTAGCTTTTAAGGTGTCAACCCTACTATATTTTCCACAGAGACGAGGTTTATTTGAGAACTAATCCTTTGTTTACACCTAAAGTGGTATCTGAGTTTACTTTAAGCCAAGCTATCCATCTCCCCATTTTCTTTCCTCACCCTAAAATGAGGGAGAAAGGATACTCCTTAACTTAGAAGTCCATAGACAACTCAGGTGCTATCTTGCCAGATTAAATCTTTCAGATATTTGAATCAATTGTTTATTTCTTGTGAAGGTAGGGAGAATGGACAACCTGTGTCAAAACAGGCTATTTTCAAATGGTTTTCTAAGGCTATTACCTTTTGCTACACTCACCATAGCTTATTGTAGGCAGGGTCAAAGCCCACTTTACCAGGGTCTTGGCTTCATCTATGGAATTTTGGAAAGGTTGGATTCTAGAAGTGTTCTAGAAGCTTTTACTTGGTCCTCTGTACATACTTTACAAAGTAAGATGTTGGGGGTTGGTGTAATGGTTAAGGTATTTTTCTCACAATCACAAAGTACAGAGTTTGATTTTTACCTTTGAATTGGAAATTGGCTAGGCTTAAAATGACCCAAAAGGGCAGCTAGCCTAGTACTTACATATGAATAATATATATAAGTAAGGAGGCATGGGAGGTGAGGACATTTGCTATGAACTATAAGCTTGATTTCTTCTCAGGTCCCGGTCAAGCTTTGTAGGGACCATTGTACAGGGGTCCTGAACTATTCTCCTTCCACTTACCAAATGCAGCTATGCTACGGTAATCTATCCATATAGCTAAGGCTACTGCAGCAGTGATCAACATGATGAAAATAGTACAGTTGTAAACCATTGCTGTAAACTTAATATGACAGATGATGTTTGAATGATCACTTTTGCAGTTGCCACTCCCTCTTCCATCCACCCCCCTTCTTTTTTGGTGTGTTTTTATACCAGGATGTGGACAGTTACTTGTTGTTCTTAGCATTGTCATTTCTGGGCTCAGCCTCTTTCTGTCACTCTGTGTTGAAAGGAAAGCTGTGAAGGGCTTGCTACCCAAACTTGTCTTACAATCAGGTCAACTGTAGCTGCCTGACAGTTTGGGTGAGTGGAAGTCACCCTGAAGCTTTAGAAGCTGTTTGGCTATTTTATCCTTCCCAGGATAACCCATATAGCTAAGGTTACTGCAGCAGTGATCATTCAAACATCTGCTGTTATGATACATTTACTTACACAGTTGTACTTTCTCAGGATTGACTGGCAATCCTCTCTCTGTACTCGGTTTCTTACAGAATCAGTCTTGGAGATCTCTCTTTAGCCTTTTGAGCTTTGAAAGGACCATCCCTGTTTGATCTCCTATTCCTTCACATAATAAGTGGTACCTCAAATACCTGGTTAAAGGAAGTTAACCTTCATCTGCAAATAAATAATACAAACTTGCAAACTGGCAAACTTATATCCCAGTGTGTCCCTCACCACTGGAACAAACTTCCACTGCATGTCAAGCAGAATAAAGGTAAACCTAGGTGATGGTCAGCTTCAAATTCTCCCTGCTCTATTTTGCCTTGTCCTCCTTGAGGTGGAAAGAAACTTTTGAATGGGGGGGGTAGGCTTGTAATGGTCTGCAGACTGACTGACAAGTACTTACCTATGTACTTGTAAGGATTGTATTTGCTTTGGTAATAAATGGATTACATTACCCCCTTTGTTTTTCTTATAGTGGAAAGAAGGTTTCAGCCTTTGTGATTTAAAATGTTAATGAGTAAAGCAAATCTGTGAAAAGTAGCACATTATTATTCAACAATGAGTTCTTCAGTAAGATTACTTGCATTTGATGTAATGCATAACTAGCAGGTAAGGGAATCAGTTATTGGGGGCTTACCTTCTTGTTCCACTTCTTCATGTTCTGTAAGAGACAAAACAAGAAAATTAGTCACATCCAGTACTGTGTTGTACATAGTGCTTTGACAGTGAAAGAGGTAAGTGCAATCTGCTTAATCACACTGCAGTACCACAGTGCTTCATGTCATAAAACACATTGCAGAAGCTTATCCATTCATTATAGTGCAATATGTGACCGCAGCATAACTGGCAGAGTAGATGTTTGCTATACAGAAAAGCAGTAACCAGTGGTATATACTGTATCTACATACCTCTGTATGTGCAAACATGTCACCGAGGTTTGTTCTTGTATTTATGGCATAGCCCACCCCTGGCATCACCTTGTTTCCAGAATATAACAGAGTAGGACTGAGAAACTGAGCCTTACAATGTCAGAAAAGAAACACTTACTGTTCTTGGCACATTTCATTGTTTCTATGCTGGGTAAGCTGTCTGTGATACAATATACTTTTGTTTTTGAGTCTGGTATACCAGTAGTAGTTATACTAGATTTTTATTAACCCATATTTTTCTTATAAAATAACTTTGTGCTCTTGGGATGTTTTCAGACAGCTTTTGGCACTGCGACTGTACATTCCCTGCCTACCCAGTCAATGCCCTGCACAACCCTCCTTAACGGTGTGTGGTAGGGCCAGAATGGTGAGGGTCTTTGAAACTCATTTACAGCAGTTTCCATGTGGATATGGAATCTGATCCCTGATGGACAGGGTCCCATTAACAGTATAATTACTGAGATTATAATAACACTTCCATCTTGTAAGGTACCCCTAATTGTATAGAATGAATTTATACAACTTCAGTAGTCCCACTCACAGCTGGATGACATGGGGGTAATTTTATTTCAGCATACTTTGAAACAGATCACTTCACTACACTTGTGAACTAGAAAATTGCTATACCATGGACTGGGTTTTTTCTGTTTCTGAATCACTATACTTTCCAAGAAACACCGTCTGTCATTCATACCTTCAGCTCTGGATTCCTCTTCCTCCTCCTCCTCTTCTTCTTCCACTTCGTCATGCTGCTCTTCTACTGAAGAAATGAAAAATGGAGAAACATCATTAGCAGGGAGCATCATAAAGGATACGCAGTTTAATAATGCTTTATTAAGTAAGTGTCCTCAGATGTAAAGAGATGCACATCAGGTAGATGCCTACTCCCTGCTAGTATCAAACAGAGGTGATCTCAGGGAAGGAGGTTTCCTGCCAGATAAAAGGGTTTAGACTTGGGGTTCTGTCCTGCCTTTGATTACAGTCTTATGAAGAACCTTGGCATTTCTGTCAGGTATGCTTGATTTATGGTGTCCATAGCAGAAAAAGTATACATTTTCTGATCACCCAGGTCTGGAGCCATTTCAGGGGTCTGATTTTAAGGGAATCTGAATAGAGATTGTTGTTACAAGTGCTACTGCTGTGACTGCTGGGGAACCATTGAAATTACTTTAACTAATACAGTGATTGTTGTCTCAGTGTACTCTGATTGTGACATTTATCCACAGTTCCTACGGCTATGACAGCTGCACAAAGTGACACTGACCACTGGCATTTTGTCTGAGATGGTGAAATACTAATCCTTCAGGCATCACAACTGAGCAGTAATAGTGACTCTTGAACTAAAAACCTTGTGTTTGCAACAGTCAAAAGAGATTTTCATTTCTTTGTTAAAGTTAATTTGCTTTCCCCAACATGCACCAGCCTCAGTTTTTTTGTACTAATTCTGACCCCCCCCATCATCAACACCATCACACACCACCAAGCCTCCATCCATTATTTCATTCATTCATTCATTCATTCATTCATTCATTCATCTTCTGTTGACAATCAAACCTCCATTACACATATTTCTGTCATTCTTGAAGACTGGGAGAGGAGAGGGGTCAGAGCCAGTGATTGTCACCATCATCCATTATGACTAAGGAGTTTTTTTATGATTCCTTATATCCATTGATTGGTCAGACAACATGGTGTGCACAGTAAGTCATTGTGGCTGCGCACTGTCTGGTGGGGCTGCAGACATGCTTTGAAGGTAGGAGGTACACTTCCAGCCTTCCTCCAGTATGTAGTCCTGTGGCATGATTGAGCCAGCTCTTTCCTCTGAGAATGGGCAAGCCTTTGTCAGCTATTCTTTCCCATCTGTCCCTCAGTACTCCCTCCAGTTCCAAGGTCATGAACCAAATGTGGGTCATCTGAGCAGATCCCAGGTTCAAAAACCTGAGCTGGTGAAAGGACGTCCACCCTGTGTAACAAGAAAGCAGGCACTTAGGAAGGACAACTAACACTCACAGGTTTCAGTTCTTTTAATAGTCCAAGGTGAAGCAACAGACACATAAAGGGTAAGCAGCTTCACATACACATAATTTATATAATACATAAAAACATACAAACATAACTTGTTAAAATTTATTAATTAGTAGAAATTCCTATAATAAAAAATCTAAAACGTAGATGGGGAATGTACTAGACCTACCTCTATGACCTATTGTGTCAGCTGAAGGTTCGGCGACTGCCCCTTTAGCTAGATTTTTGGATGTTAAACTCAAGAAGTTGTCTATGGAGGGTAGGATGGTCTTGAAAGAATCATGGGATTTTCTAAGAAGTGTTAAACAGGATTTATATCAGGATAGAGTGATATTTATTACTATCAATATAGTTGATTTGTTTGGTTATATACCCCATGAGCAGGGGCTTGAATGGTTTGAAGAAGCTTTAAGAAAATTGAGGGTTTCGGCACACAATGATTTTCGTACCTGTTTGGAACTCATTGATATAGTACTGAAAAATAATTTTATACATTTCCAAGGGGAATTTTTTTTCAAAAGGTTAGTGGGGTAGCCATGGGGGTGAGGTGTGCACCTATTTATGCTAATTTAATTCTGTCAGTTTGGGAAGAGAAGTTCATTATAAATAGTCAGTATAAGGACTGCTGGATTATAAGCGTTTTTTGGATGATATTTGTATATTTTGGGTTGACACTGAGGAAAAAGTTGCTGAAGTCTTTTACTACACTTCTAACTCTACTATTTTTTTAAGTTTTACATATGATAATGATTATGAGAAGGTGAATTATTTGGATGTCACGATTCACAAGGAGAAGGGTATGTTTTTTGTCAAACGTTTATAGGAAAAAGACTTACTCTACCTCATACCTTCACTATACTAGTGCACATCCATATAACTAAAAAAAAGTATAGTTAAGGGGCAATTTGTGAGAATAAGCAGGATGAACTTGGAAGACCAGGATTTTGAAAGTGAGTGTGAAGTTTTCAGAGGTATGTTTATTGAAAAGGGCTACCCTATAAACTTAATTGAAGATGTTCACCAGAAAGTAACAAGGGGGAGGAAGGATAAATTTGCACCTATTCTGGGTATAGAATTCCCTACTTCTGATGATTTTAGGATTAATGGTGGTTCTCCAGATAGGGATGGACAGTAAATATGAGCATGCCTTTGTGACAGATTTCAATTGGGACTCTGGAGTTATTAAAAATATTATGTAGAGGGAATGGGCCAAATTTGCGAGTTTATCTGACATTAAGATAATTTTTGATAAGTCTTTGAAATGTACTTTTAGAAAAGGTATGAATATTAAAGATTTAATGGAGTGTAAAAGTATAAATAATAATAGACAAAGCAAAGTTGGTACATTTAAATGTGGAATGTGTCTGCAGTGCCCATTTACCAGTAATAGAGAAGCCATATTTCTTGAAGCAAGGGATAGATACTTTCTAAGTAAATTGTATAGTACATGTGATTCCAGTGGGCTCATATATGTACGTGAAATGTAATGCATTTTATGTGGGAAAGATGGAAAGGAAACATAGGAGTAGGATTTATGAACATATTTATGATATATGGAGCAAAAATCAGAAAAGTGCTTTATTTAAACACACTTTTAATTGTTCCTCAGCTAAGCTCCTATTTTTCGGCTTGGAGGATATACCAACTGATGTGAGGATTGTCATGTGGGACGCTAAAATTGAGTACAGAGAAGTATATTGGCAAATTGTTTTAGAAGCCAGTAAACCACTAGGTCTGAATGATACAGTCTCCCTGGCCACGGCTTTGAACTAAGAGTAGCAAGATTATAATAACAATAAAATTGTTGGTAACATGGTTTTGTGATATAGTTTTAAGATTTGGTATACAATTATAATGGTAAACATTTCTCCCATTTATTAAGCATTTTTCATTTTGCATTAATTTATTTACCTTGTAGGTTTTATTTTTAGGTGTATTTACTATCTTTGGCCACCAGATGGAGGTAGATGCTTAGGAATTGTATGCATCTCCCTAGCTTAAGTTTTAGATTTTTTATTATAGGAATTTCTACTAATTAATACATTTTAACAAGTTATGTTTTTATGTATTATATACGCTATGAGTATGTCAGTCTGCTTATCCTTTATGTGTTTGTTGCTTCGCCTTGGACTATTAAAAGAATTGAAACCTGAGAGTGTCGGTGGTCCTTCCTAAGTACCTGCTTTTGTGATTAACAGTTTTTATTTGTGCACTTTTCTTTTTGTTTTTATCAGTGTAACAAGAAAACTAAGGCTTGTGGATATTTGGAATTCTTTGCATGTTAAAAAAAAAACAAAAAAACTTTCCAAGGCTATTGCATACCTTTCCATGTCCGATAATGCATCTCGAGGTCCAGCCTTTTCAGATTTTCATTGCCATACTCAGGGCTCAGATGAGGAAGGTGGCTCCAGGCTGCCTTTTGTGAAACTGAAGTATTTTTTTTCTGCATAAAAAAATCTTCTGCTGTACTTTTTCTGACTTTTCAAAATTTTTCAGAACTCCTTTTTTCTTTTTTTGAGTTTGGACCAAGGCCCTTCCTTACTGCAGTAAAATTAAATGGTCATTCCATAAATATATCTGTAGGAGGAAGATTCTTCCTCAAGAAAGTCATTCCTTAAGTGCTTGTATTTCCTTGGTGATCAGCACAACTTTTAGGCATCCTATCAAAAATTTTCCTATGTCTACTGCAGTAAAAATGAAATGATCATTCCAGATATATGTGTAGGAGCAATATTTTCCCCAAGAAAGGCACTCTTAGGGTTTGTATTGTCTTGGAGACCAGCACAATGTTTATGTGCCTATCTGCAAGAATTTTCCTATGTCTGCTCTGAAGAGTAGAAAGGCGTGTTTGAAACTGTATTATCTTAGATAACATACTTTCTTTCTACAAGCACGCAAATAGGATCACCTCCAGTGCTCTATAACAACTAAAGCAGCCTACAAGATTTCTAGCTTACTTCCACTTGAAGCATGTTGGGCTATTTTGATCAATGTGCTTATCCCATAGTTTGAATATATGCTACCCATTACTGCACCACTGTCAGGATATAACACATCTGTATGTACCACTGTCAGGATATAACACTTTTGTATGCACCACTGTCAGGATATAACACATCTGTATGCACCGCTGTCAGGATATAACACATCTGTATGCACCACTGTCAGGATATAACATATCTGTATGCACCGCTGTCAGGATATAACACATCTGTATGCACCACTGTCAGGATATAACACATCTGTATGCACCAATGTCAGGCTATATCACATCTGTACTTCAAACCAAAGAAAAGAACATTTTTAGATTTAAATACTTATTCAGTGCAAATAAACACCACTGTACATTTATACAAAAAGCCAAATGGATTCCATTCTCTGCCATCTTATTCTCTGTGCAGAAGTTCTGTCAGATTATTTAAACTCCATTTCTCTTGCCACAAGCAAAAGATATTTCTACAAGCTTGCCCCTGCCTCATGGAATAGATTACCTAGAGAAATTACTGCTTTAGTTAATCTAACCCTTCAGAATACATCTAAAGGAGTATCTCATCAGAGAATACAAATGTACCTTCTTTTATGATTCTTGTTAACTCTGTCTCTAATTGTTCATATGCAACACCCTATAGCTCCAAATCTAGCAGTATCTCAGAAATGATTTCCTGCAGACTGTTACACACGCACACACGTGTATGTGTGTGTCGTACCTCTCAACCTCTTAGAGCAAGAAATTTGGACAAAGCCATAAATAAGAGTTGGGACAAAGGCCCAAAAATATGGACAATTTTTAAATATTGCTGTTGCAAACTTAGAAGGTTGATGGAATAACAGGTTTTACATTATTATGAATTTTCTGAAAGGTATAAGGTCTGAATCTCAAATGTCTAGCATTATTTTCTAATTTCTGTCTTTAATGATTTGCCACTAATTTGGTAGAAAACCACAATTTTATGAAAAACAGACCAAAAATATGAAGCAAAAATCTGGACATTCTGTGAAAATCTGTACAGTTGAGCGGTATGCTGTGTGTGTGTGTGTGTGTGTGTGTGTGTGTGTGTGTGTGTGTGTGTGTGTGTGTCTTAAATTCTGTTCAGTTGTATCATCTAACTAGTTACTTCATGCCTGCGAATACCTTCTTGTTTAGTTTTGCCCTTCCAGTTCACTTCTTTACACTAAACATGTCTGTATGTCAAGATTTGTATGAAACAAACATGTTCCTGTACCTGTTGTAAATAACTATACTCAACTTTCATTTTATTAAATACCTCATTTTATGTAAAACTTTGATAAAGTCAAGATTCCCATTTGTAAACATAAGTGCCATTATCTAAACCAGCAGTCCCCAACCACTGGGCCGTGGATCATTTGGTACCAGGCTGCACAGAAAGAATAAAAAACTTTTTATGTTGGGCGCTCAGCTGTTCAGAAAAAATAGTGTATGTGTGTATGTATGTGTATGAGTGTGATTATGTTTCACTTTCTGTGTGTGTGAGTAAATGCATGCATGAAAGCAGAATGTGTTTGTGTGTGTGAAAGCAGAAAAGACTGCGTGTGTATGACAGAGAGAGTGAACAGTGAGATCGATCGAGCCATTTTACACTTGCTAAACAGTGCTTTTGCTGTTAGCGAGTATAAAATAAAAATAAATGAAAACTGAAAAAAAGTATGTGTGCGTGTATGTTTCTGTCTACATGTCTGAGTGAATGCATGAATTAAAGCAGAAGAGACTGTGTGTGTGTGTGTGTGTGTGTGTGTGTGTGTGTGTGTGTGTGTGTGTGTGTGTGTGTGTGTGTGTGTGTGTGTGAGAGAGAGAGAGAGAGAGAGACTGAAGAGTGAGAGTGATCCCTGGCAGCAGCAGTTAAGAGGTTTGTGTACCTCTCTACTATACCTTTTAACCTCTCCACACAAGAAATCTGGACAGAGCCATAAATAACGGGGGACAAAAATAAGGACATATTTTAAATATTACTTTTATTAACTTAGAAAGTTGCTAGAAAGGGATTTTCGTTAGCATGTATTATCTGAATGATATGAAGTCTGAAACTGAAACGCCTGTCATTATTTAATTACTTCAATCACCAGTCATTTGCCAGAAAACTACACATTTTATGAGGATGGGACCAAACATACGTGACAAAAATCTGGACAGTTGAAAGGTATACTGTGTTGACTCTTAGGTCAAAATATCTGGATAAACCTAAAATAAATGGGAGACGAAGGCTCAAAATAGGAACATATTTTACTTGATATTAGGATTTGTGTTAGCTTACATTTTATGAAACAGAAGTATGGGTGAGAGAGTGAGAGAGAGAGAGTGACAGTAAAGAAGTTTGTATACCTCTGGACCTCTCAGCTGAATTAATCTGGATAAACCCTAACAGTAAATGTTTACTAATTGGATTCACTGTGTGTCCTGTTTACTCTTTTATTTAGTTGTTAGATAGGATATTTTAATGACACCTTAATGGTTATGAACATCGGCTGGGTACAACAACCCTGTGTTTCTAAAGGTTAGCCAAACAGTCCACTTATGCTGTGCTGACGAGGTCATAAGAAGACTGAAACATGCATTCCACAGCTAGTGGGGTTTGGCTTTAATGGCCTGAATTTGTCCATTAACAAACTTAAAAAGAAAAAAAAAAGTCATGGGCATTCATAACTGTCATATAGCTAAAATACCTGATGTCCTTAAAGGGTCATTTGCATATATCCCATTATCCTCTTTTACAAGAAGTGAAAACTCTAGCTTGGCTAGACATAGGAACATAGGAATAATACTAAGCAAGTATTCATAGGGGCCATAAGATGCCTAGGCATATACACCTTTAAGTAGGCAAACTTAAAAGTTCTCACCACCCTTATTAAGCACTTAAAACTGCTTACCTACCAAAACTGAGCAGGGCCTTAAATGATAAGCCTGGTATAAATTTGTGTCCACCTATACAATTATCAAGACTAGCCATAAAGGTAGCCAATATAGTACTTTGTATGACCTGTAGTAATAATTTATTTGTAGGCTGGGACTATGCTGTGTTATAACTTATTTGTAGGCTGGACCTATGCTTTGTTAGGAACCTGTCCCTCTAGTGAGACTTCTTAATTTTTTTGTTTAGCTTTAGGTTTCTAGTGTGGATTTTTGTAGTGGCACTGGCTTTGCAAAGAAATAGGCTGTCAATTAAGATCAGGTCTTTCATGGCTGGAATAGCAAGACTCAGGTCTCCTTGGAGCACCTGGTATGCTTCTGAGAATAAGTAGCATTGCGTATTGTATGCTTCTGAGAATAAGTAGCACTGCGTATTGTATGCTTCTGAGAATAAGTAGCATTGCGTATTGTATGCTTCTGAGAATAAGTAGCATTGCGTATTGTATGCTTCTGAGAATAAGTAGCATTGCGTATTGTATGCTTCTGAGAATAAGTAGCATTGCGTATTGTATGCTTCTGAGAATAAGTAGCATTGCATATTGTATGCTTCTGAGAATATGTAGCATTGCGTGTTGTATGCTTCTGAGAATAAGTAGCATTGCTTATTTTGCTCTTGAAGATATTTTGCATGTAATTAACTGGGAGAGATAGACATATTTCCTGATTATGGTGTAAAAATTATGCTCAAATTAAAGAGTTATCCAGTTAGGTACCCAGGTCTAGTATGACCATATTGGTTTGAAGAGGAGTACCATTTATAACATATGAGGTATGAGCAGTTTTTTTTTTGCTAAATGCTAATATGCTGCATGTTTTTGCATTTAACTTTACACTGTTTTAGCACACCAGGTATGTACATACTCCATCCCTTGTTGGAGCTGTGTAGTATCAGTGGATGAACGGATAACAGTACCCAGCTTGCATTCATCAGCAAACTCGATCAACCATACTTCTGTGATATTGGCTTAGATGTCTCCAAAATAACTGCCAAGCAGGAAAGGGCCTAATAAGAACTCCTTTAGCACCCCAGTCATTACAATTTTACATTCAGAGTCTACCAGCAACTTTCACAACCTGGTATCTGTTTGATAGCCCATTTTCAATCCAGCAGGCAATGTACAGGTTTACTGGTTATTGAAGCTGCGGGCATGGAGGTGTGTGTTTTAATGTGACTGCAGTGAATTTTCTGTCCATACCCACCTAAAGTCAGTTATTATGGGCTAGCGCTTAAGTAAGGTGCTTTGCTGCCACTTCTCCTTCTAATTCTAAAGGAGCAGTGTAGTCTTTGGTGATATTCTGAACATATCCTAAAACACCATAAATTTCTTTTCCAGTACCACAGTTGTTTGTACACATCCCAAGGACGATGACTCTCCCCCACCCCCATGTTGCTCCTGATGTTGGGGCCTGCATCAGTGCTGAATTGTATGGTACTGAATTTGTCACAATACAGGGTCAGTGGTGATGTTTCCAGTCTCAGGTATTACCTTGACATCACTGTTGTTGATGCCTTTGGCTTTTATGCTAGTAGTGTTCTCAGCACTGATGCTGAGAGTGGGGATCTTGGAGCAGATGTAAACACTGACATTTTCAGCATCAATGTCAGGCCTCAGCTTTAATGCCTGAAACTTTTGACACCAAATACCTCAGAGTCACTACAGCTGATGTTGCTGTTGAATCAATATATATTGTCCTACTTGATGATGTATGTCCAAGCTTTGATGCCAGGACATACTACTAGCCTGGAACTGACTCTTTTTATCAGATTGCAGCCCTGCATTATGTCTCACCACAGCAACTCAGAGAGGCTGCAATCCTTCTTGACCCCCCCCCACCATGACAACTGCACCTAAAAGGGTCTCTCCCTCCTCTTCTGACTCTCCCCCTCAACAAAGAGGCCCAATAAAGTCCTTTACGAGAGGCAGCACCTTGACTTCTGTTAGGATTTCTGAACAACTAAAGCAAGTATTGAAGAGGACACTGACTCTGCATTATCCCCACAGATGACGGAGAATATTTAGAATTGATACGTAAAAGGAGGGATAGCTTTTCAAACCATTAATCCTACCCTGTAGAAGCACCATAAGGCCTGTAAATCTATCCAACAATTCTCCCAGGAAATACCTCCATAAGTGGGTGGTCAGAAGGATGCATTATGATGACTTGGGAGAACCCCATTATGTGGCCCCTCTCCCTAAAAAGGGCATCAGCATCCTTCACCCCTCAGGAGAGTGGGATTTTTTGTAAAAGGCATCGAAGTTTGACACCTTTTTTTCAGCACCTGTCTTTGGAGAAGTTCCATCTCTCCAGACCCAGCTTCCCAACCCCAGATAAGGTCCCCAAAGCAATGACAAACTAGGGAATGGATATCTTTGTCCTGTACATTTGCTTAATAGGTGCTAAATTATTTGTCTCACATGGCAGTGCTTAAATATGGCATGTCTGATGAAATGCGCTGAGCCAGTGAGCAAATGCCTGATTGACATATTAAAGGGAAATCTGCTCTCCCAGTCCTCAGCTGTGCTGACCATAACCATCTTTATGATGCATGTTTGTCATAACACCATAGAACCTTCAGAAAAGTTGTTGTTCTCCAGCAGACTCACCTTAGTGACTTGGATGTGTGGCTCTGTTTGAAAGACTTTACATGAAGACATTCTTTATGGAACCTTTCAAGGTTCCTGTGTGAAGGTACACATCAGAAGCATGCAGAAGGAGAGAAAGACCCTCACTTATCAGCTTTCAGTTCCAGCTGACTTAATGCTGCTTTCTCCTTTTCCAAAATGCATAGGAGACAATGCTACATGTGGTTCAAGCAAGGCACATAGCTAAAGAACCAAAAGATGTCAGGAAACCCACTAACCAGGATAACTTCCAGAATGGACATGGATTGAAAGTTAAGGATCCCCAGCAGTCATCAGTGAGCAATGGTCATTCATATTTGGACAGTTGCAACCCTGAGGCCCTGTCAAACTCTGTCATAATGGAGGCACAGTCAGCAGATATACATCCTTCCAGCTGTCTGCATTGGAACCACATCACAGGTGGATCAGGATTCTGATATCCAGAAGTTGCAAGACGTCTTTCAAAACTTTGACTTATTTGACTATTTCTTTCTTGACTAATGTCTCAGACCCTCATCCTCCTCTTCCTTCTCCAAAAAATAAGAAGACGGAATGCATTCAGATTTTATTCCACGTTCTTTTTATTGACAAAATTGTAGACCTCTGGCCAGTTTTGGACCTAAGTTGCGTAAACATCTTTATCTTTAAGGAAATGTTTTTTATTGTCACAGTGCAGTCAGTCCCTCCTGTCTATCAGGTGAAGGCTGTTTCTGCTTGTTAGACCTCTAGTCCACCTATCTCCAGTTCCAAAGCAGCCCAGGTGTTTTCTCTACTTGTGGGTAAGAACTTATCATTACTGGATAGAGATGCTTCCATATGGACTCACCTCACCTCCATGGTGTTTACAGAATATGTGTCTGCAGCAGTAACCACAGAAGTTCTGGAAGTCAAGAAAGATGACTGGCTTCTAGCTTCTTTCACAGTTCAAACTGTAACTATAGCAGGGGAGTCTCTGACCAATATATTCCAGTCTCCTGGTATTGTATTGAACCTTGCAAAACTGGAAATGACTTCATCCCAGTCACTGACATTCACTGCAGGCTGCATTATAGATACCTTTCATTGTAAAGCACATCGACAATGGCCAGGTTATAGTCCCTGCTATCCAAGTTTTTCATAATTCTAAACAAACAAAGCATCGTAGTTCATCTGTTTACCATGACATTAGGTCTCACCATAGTATCTGACCCAGTGGTGCTCCAAACTAGGCTTTACGTGGGGGTGCTGCAATAGACATTAAGGGTCCAGTAGTCACAGATATTGTACATTATGTCACTGCAATTTCTAAATTCTAAAACATGCAGAAGGCACCTTCAGTGGTGAATGGAATTCCCAAACCTTACCAGAAACACTCCATGTCAGTTATTCTATCCCACTCCAGCAGCCACCATGAATACATATGCCTTTGGACGGAGGTTTTACTATTGGACAAATGCTTCAGAGTGCCTATGTGTCCTGTGAGTCGTCCTTATGTATTAACATCCTGGAAAAGAGGACAGTCTTTTTAACACTCCTAGCTTTTCAGGAGTTGCTTACCTAGGGCTTAAGGCTATGGATTGGTTGTGTATCAGACAAGGGGTAAACAGTCTTATCACTTGTGTTGATAAGCCTTGAGGGTGTGGGAATAGGCTGTTGAGTCTAACCACTTTCCTGATACGAGGCAAGTTCCTTTGCAGATATGCTCCATTATTGTTTATTAACGATTCAAAACTGGCTGTAAGTCCCTTGATGGATTGGAAGTTATTCCATATTAGGTTCATAGGTTCATAGGTTCATACTAGGCTATCTGCCCTAGGGCATTTATAAGCCTAGCCAGAGTGTGTGTGGCTTTCACCACCCCTTAGGATGAGAATACTATACCCATTAGTTTGCTGTGCCTCTGTCCAGCAGTGACACAGAGATGATTCCCGGGGTAAACCTACGATCTCCCATCCACTCGTCAAGATTTCTCTTGAACAGAGTCAGTGAGGAGCTCTGCCTCACATGGACTGGGATGAAATGGATATTTGCAGCAAACCTTGCTTTGACATTGTTTCTCTCTGGTCAAATCAATTGCAACAGTTACCACTCTCTCACTCCCTGTCTGAAGGGATATCCCAGAGATGTTCTGGCCTAAAAATGGTTTCCTGCACTTTTGTGATGATGAGGTTCCATACAGAAAACCAAGCTACACAAGATCAAATAAATTGTTATAAACATCTATTGGCCTTGACAGATTTTGTTCCAACTGCCTCAAACTCATCTTATGGAAAAGTCATTGAGGTGCATTTATCAAAGATGCTACTCACTCACCCATCAGGAAAGCATTACCCGGCCATTCACTGCATCATGCTAACTGTATGGCTTCTCCAGTCCCACTTGTCACTAGGAATTCTTCTGCCTGGTGAGTATGACTTCATCCTTGTTAAACCACAGGGCTAAGGTCACAGGCATTGGGATCACTCAGCAATCCCAACTTTCTCAGGCAATTTAGAAGTCTCCCTTCACATAACAAACCACACCATACCACTACCCTTCTCAAGATTGTCATTGTTGTGTAAAGTACTGAGCCAATCTCTAGATAACCCCAGGCTGCACTCTGTAAAATCTTATTGTAAAGAGAAAATGACTGACTTCTTCTTGTTGCCTTTATATTTACTGATAAGTGGCATTGTTGTCTGTTGTTGCTTCTAATTTATTTGGCAAATTTGACAAGTTTTTCTGTCAGAAGTTTTATTACAGTTTTGGGTCTAGGCCCATCATAATGCATTTTAGGAAATGGGCTTGGAGAATCATTAACCCCTCAGTATACTCAGTGTTCTAAAGGGGTAAATTAATATACAGTTTGGAGACCTTAATGCCTTTTAATATTACAAGCTGACACACTGTTAATACTGTAAGCTAATTTTAGCTTCTTTACCTTTTCTTTGTATCTGGTAGTGTGAGCTTTAAATATAACACACACACACACACACACACACACACACACACACACACACACACACACAATTTTTCTTGTCATTTCTGTTATTGTTACATAATCTATTCAAATTTGTTGTGTTACTTCTACATTGTGATTCTTACACAGGTATTTTTAATAATTATGCATTTTAAAGTGTCTCCCCTGTTTGCTATCGGAAGAACTTGTATGTTAGAATGTACTGAATTTATTTGCTTTTCTTGAAGTATTTGATCACCACTGCTTTAACATAGAGCATGGATTCCATGGGTGCTCCAGTAGTGAGAAAAATCCCTCTACAGAACAGACATGAAAACTGCGTGATTTGTGTAGGGCTGATTCATATCACCTCTAACTGAAATTTGTGCAGAGTTTTCTTATATATTTATTTCTTATATATATATATATATATATATATATATATATATATATATATACATATATACACACACACACACACAAGAAATCCTTGTTAGTTCATGGTTCTAACTTAGAAGGTCATGTTGTGCTTAGTATATCTTCAGACTCAAGGCTAGCTGCTTTTTTAGCTTTTAAGTCTGCAAGAGAGTCTGTTGCTGAATCCCTTAAAATGTACATAAACACCAATATCTCTCATCTTCCCTCCCATATCTGAGGTAGCTGCAAAGACTCTGAAGCCTCCTATTAAAATGTTTTCAAAGTGCATACACATTGATATTCATTTATTATAATTATTTATTGCATTATATCATATCATACTGTTTTACATATTGGGTTGAAACCAAGCCACAGCCTTGACCTTTCTTAACTTCTCAACTGTTTTCTGCAGTGTGGATAGAAAATCATTACAGAATGCACTGCACAAAGAAGGGCTGCAAAATAAGCAAGTGCCATGCAGAACTTATGATGCTCAGAAAAGTCTAAGTCTGTTCAAAGCTATCAAAGTTACACTATATTATGACTGGCGTATCTCAAAACGGTGTATTCTCTTGTGCTTCTCATTACTACAATAGACTGGATTCTTGATAAGAGCTTGGCAAACTTTCCTGGTGTTTAAATTGGCTTGAATTTTTACTCAATGACGTAGGCTGTGCTGATGATATTGTGCTACTCAGAAACAGCAATGCAGAAGTTCAACAAACAACTCAACAAGTATGGAAAATGCTAACTGATTTAGACAAAAACTTAGCCCATCAACAACAAAAGTCATGACAAATGACACACTGAAACTATAGCTGGTGTTAAATAGTGAACCAAGAGAAAAAACTGAAACATTAAAATATCTTGGCTGTTAGTATACCCCAGAACAAGACAGATGTTGAAACTAACACCTCAGCCACATAAGCAGAGTTAAAACAACTCCAACAGCTTAATAAAGTGAATATGGAATCACAAAAACATCACTATCCAAACAAATATTAAAATATACAAATCTGCCATAAAACTGATTCTGCTTTATGGGGTAGAGTTGCGGATTCTCCTGAAAACCAGCATCCAGAAATCTGTCTTTTCAAATGCAGTGCCTCATATGACTTCTACACATCATTCTAAAAGGAAACCAAGGAAATTAAATACATATGATATGCAATCAGCTTACTGTAGAACAAGATCCAAAAATTGCAGGCTAGCTGCACCAGTCACCTACCAATAAGGTGCCTCACGTGCATAAAGTCCAAAAATCCAAATAAACTGTGATTAATCAGTTTGAGGAAGACTTGTCTTCCCTACACTTCACAGTTGCTGACACAATGACCGTGGCCAAAAACAGGAGCTGCTACAGAGCCACTGTCCTTGATGTTATCCTTATGACTGTTACAGAGAAGATGACCTTTATTTATTGATGCTTATAATGCTAAGTACAAGTAAATGTAGAAGGTGTGTAGAAATTTGCCTTTCCACTAATTTTACAGATTGCTTCTTGCACTGGCTAATTGGTTGCTGATTTGGCACCTGATAAGGAGGTAGCCATAATACCAGAATCCTTAACACCAAGGCATTAGCACTGCAGTGTTTGATTTAAATTACAATACATTTTGCACAAGTCTTTTGTTGAGCTTACTAGAAATTTCCTGTTGTATCTTCTTCCATTATTACGATAACGTACAGTGAATTGACTGCCACATATACTATCCAGATTGTACAACACCTCTGTTTGAGACTTACTGAAGATATTCCCCCATTAAAGTATATCTGGATGCTGCCTCTAAGTTTCACTAAGGACAGGAGTGTCATTCCTTAGCTTCCCTAAAAGTTTTTCTAAAGGGAACCTTCTTGAAACCTCAGGTATGGTATTCAGGAATTCTATAGGGATTGTATGTAGTCCTGGAAAAACTGATTCAGACCTTCTCTGATCTGGTACTGCAAAACTAAAATGTATTACTTTAGTTAGAAACTTTTCAGAACTTCATGCTGTTTCTGTAGAACCACTATATCCTGTCTTTCACAAAGGAACAGTTTCTCTTAGGACTTACCTTTAAGCCTAAAAATGCAACTGAGCCATTCTTGAACCAATACATACATCTGCTGTATCATTTTCAACCTTCTTTAACCACTAGGAATTGCTAAACTGCGTGGATGTTTATCAAGAACTGAACTATATGTGGACAAAACCAAGTCCATACATACAGATGCCCAGTGCTTTGTTTTCTGCTCTGCTTTGTCCCTGAGCCATAAAGGCTGCATTCTTATTCTGACCAGTTGGCTTCCTGATTGTTGTTGTTGTACCAAGCTTAAGAAGCCATTGCCAAAAGTTGCTAGACCTCAGTCTACCACAGCCTTAGCTATCTTGGCAGCCTTTTTCTAAAATTCAACCATAGATGATATTTGCGATTTTGCTACTTGGTCTTCCCAATATTCCTTTGCAAAACATTTTAAGCTGGATTGCATTTCCAGATCCAGATTTCTGAGTCCACCAATAGCTAGGGTATGTTCTCCTAGGCGTCTACCTACAAGGCAAAGCATGAGACCATGTCTTATGAAAGAGAGAGGATAGATGCACTTTTATCACATATGAAAAATTAGGTACTTAACTTGACTTAAAGCTAAATCTTTCCTCTGTAATGAACCTACTTTCAGTCAGATGGTGTCATGTGTCTTTATAAGTGTGTGTTTGTGTTGCATTTACTTATTTTAGCACAGCTAACCTCAAATGTGGAGGAATACACAACAAAGTCCCGATCTACAAAAGACAGAACCCTCACTATCACTCTTCAAGAGGAACCTTGATGAGTGGATGGGTAACAGAAAGTTCACACCGGGGATCACACCAACAGCACTACTAGATAGGGGCCAAGGGTACTAGCTGCTAGTACAAGGGTCTAGGGAACTACTAAAGGGGCGGTGAATACCACACAATGTGGCTGGGCTAATATATGCCTTCGGGCAGATAGCCCAGTACCGACCTATGAACTTATGAACCTATAAAGGTTGAATGGAGAGGTGAAATCAGCAGTGATCCAAATGGAACTGTGGGATCAGAATGAGGTCTTGAGAGAGAGAGAGAGATGGAATAAGCAGGAGAAGGAGAGCAGTATTGTTGGAAATGAATCTGTCCTGAAGCCTTGCTCACTACATTCACATGGTGGACCCTGATTTTGTTTTTTACAAACTCTCACCAATGCAACATAGATCTACAGACTGTATTTTATGTATCATGAAGAAAGGTAGGTGGGAAACTAAGAAGACCAAATGCACAAGTCCCAGGATAAAAAAGTAGCCACTCCTGGCATACACACAATGTTAAACTTAGTATATATGCAAATCTAAATTTTCGCATTTTCGGTATTTCTGTTCCAAGGCTCATGCTTGTGAATCTCTTACTTAAAATTTTTTTTTTTTTTTTTTTAGTGAAGAATTGCTGGGCTTTTCAAGTTAGATTGGGTATTTGGCTCAGGTATGTACCAAAGGGTGTATTGTATTCAAGTGGAACTGATGGGATGTATAGAGGGGAATGATTACTTTTTTTTTTTTTAATTGAGAGAAGATGCCTTTAGTGATCAGTTGAATGAGGTAGAAGGCTTTCCTAATGACAGTGAATATGTGATGCCCAAAAAGGGCCTTAGTGATCCTCAAAAGGTGCCTAGGTCCCAAATTACAATGCCTGCTTTAAAAAGGGTTATTGCTTCTTAGTAGATCTGTGAAAGCCTGAGTTTGTCAAACTGTACAGTGCTACATTTACTTGCATTTAGCTTTAGACTGTGAACTTGACACTGCAACTTGTCCATGTTAGTTCCTTTTGAAGATCTGAGTGCCTTTAGGTAAGATGATGACGGTTCCAGGCTTGCATTATTATCATCAGCCCCCATTTTTCCATTTTCTGCATGGGACTGGAGTGTCGCACCAACTGTCACCATCTCTCTTGATTCAGTGGCACTCCCTACCTGCTGCAACAGTCATGCCTGACTGTCGTAGGGCTTCACTAACACAATTCATCCATCTCTTTGCTGGATGCTCTCATTTCTTCTTGCCTTCTTCCTGTCTGTCCCAAATCATCTTCACCAGATTGTCTTCTGCTTCCTTGCACATGTGCTTGAACCACCATAATTTGTTCTCTTTGACCTTCTCTGCAACTGGAGCTACTTGGGGTTCTGCTCTGATGTCCTCATTTCTTCATCTGTCACACAGTGTTGCATTATAATACCCATCTCAAGCACTTACCTCCATCACCTCTAGCTTCAGCTGCTCTGCCTTCACTGCCCAGGTTTTTGCACCATAGAGTAGCACTGGCCATACCACTGTTTTGTATGCTTCAGTTTTCAGCTTGTTTGGCATTCTTGTGTCATACACTTCTGCTGACACTGTGCAAGTTGGCTGCAGCCCCTCTGATTCTAGCTTTGACCTCCTCATTCAGAATTCCTTTCTCCTCAGCCATGCCTCCCAGGTACTTGAAGCTGTTAACTTGTTCCACCATTTTCCCTTCTATCTCATTTCTCAGCCACGTTAGATCGCATTTGCTGACATTACAACTGTACTGAATTTCTTCCCATGTGCCTTCAGTTTCGCACTGTATTCCCCATTCTTTGCTGAAGGTCTTGTTCAGAGTCTGCCTGTAATGCTGCATCCTCTGCATACATCAACTTTGTTTATCTGTCCCCTCCAAGCTTGAAGTCATCTATGAACTTGTTCAGCCAGATGCCTTTAATGTCATATTTGACATCAAAGACGTAAGTGCCAAATAGAACTGGTCCTGAAGAGAGCCCTGGGATACTCCACTGATGATAAAGTTCTTGGAGGATAGTGTGCCATTGACTCTAACAAATGGTATCTGTCAGTGTGCCACTTGTGTTACACAGACACTTGTACTGAATTTGACAAGTTTGTCAGTGATACCCAAGTGCAGCACAGTGACAAAAGCCTTAGGTAAATTGAGGTAAGTTGTGTGTATGGAGAGATCCTCATCTACTCCTTCTGTGACTCACCCTCATATAATCCATCTGTGAGTCTTTCAAATAAATCAGCTAGGTTTTGTAGACATGATATACCTTTTACAAAGACCAGCTGGTGTGTGCCTAGGGATTGTAGGTTCCTTATGTTCCTGTTTATGAGATCCATGATGATGTGTTTCATCACCTTACAGATGATGCTTTTGAGGCTGATAGGTCTGTAGTTGCCAGGTTCTCTTGTGGGGCCTCTTTGTAGAGGAGAGCTACTGCAGCTATTCCCCAGACATCTGATATATATCCATTTGAGAGGCTGTAATTGGGTAATTTAAGGAGGAGGTATGTTGGTGGTTGTTTCATAATGACTGGGAAATACCCCAGTAAGTTAACTGCATCCACAGAACTGGTGATGTTATGTTGTCCATCTCGCCTTCCTTCTTGCTGGTTGGGTTCAGAGCCGATCTTCGACTCCGACACTGCCGATTTACTAAAGCTCGAGAGCTTTTACTGGCTCAAGGCTACCCCTTATCCCAATATGCCTAGCGGCAGCTACCCAGATCTCGTTTGCCGCTTGCAGCATCGAGATTACTTCTACTGGCTCAGGCTAAGTACTTTGTGCTTTTTTCTATTTATCACTACTTTTTCTAATATTTAGTGGTTATATTGACTCGTTAGAGTGTGTTTCATCCCCCATTAGTCTAACGACCCTTTCTCTGCTTGTTGTGGTGCTTTTTAGCCATCATTTTTCTCTTCAGGCCTTGCTTTCCCCTTATAGCCCATTTAAGGTAGAGGGTTTTTCCCTTTCCTCACCCTTTTTCTGGGATTGCTGTTTAAGTTAGAGGCTCTCATATCAGGGGAGTTGCTGTTTAAGTTAGAGGCTCTCCCCTTTCTTTCTTCTTCCCTTAAAAAATAAATAAATAAATATATATATATATATATATATATATATATATATATATATATATATATATATACAGTGGCGCTGGAAGCTGTTGAAGACTGGGGGATGGAGGGTGATTGGGGCACTTAGTGTTCTAAAAAGTGCAATTTTTTATAACTTTTTACTACCACACCATAGGTTCACTTGGAGGACTTTTTAAGCTTAGCCAGTTCCCTTTTGGTGCTTGATTCTTGAATTAACATTTTCTAATTGGTCTTACCTATCCCATGGCTGATAATTGTATATTAGCCCTAGTGAGAATAACTGTGATCATTCCATTGATAATTTGAGGGGACCTATATAAGGGGTGCAGCATTTAGGAACTGCCTATATCCATTTGTGGCATGAGGGGCAATTGTGGAGTACGTTTTCTACTGCCCATCCTTAAATCCAAGTTGCATTTGAATATGGACGGATGAACTTTGTTTTATTTTTATGGATAGTTTGTTCTGGAACAGTGGTAGCCTCTGTGGTATATATCTAGCTCTCCATAACATTCAGGCCCATGAAAAATAGGTACAAATCTGTATGCTAATTAATGTAAAATTTGCATATATAATTACACAACCCCACCCACTCCAATGGGATTGTGGGATACCAACTTTCAAACACAAACTGAAGAACAGAACCAAAATATAGCACCAGAGTCCCCCTGCAGCCATTCCAATGTCCCATTACCTGTCTATTTCACCCCATTTACCATAAACACTAATGTGTGCATACTGCTTTACTTCTACAATGATTATTTGAATTTTATTTTTTTACATTTTATAACACAATGCACAAACACTAAAACGCTAAAACAAAGCAATACTGTCTCACAATGAAAATAGACTTGGCATTAAAATGTATCTGCCCTTGAAACTCACATTCATTGAAACAGCATTAAAACCCACACCACATCCAAAGAAAATGCATCTGGCCAGTGTTGGATAAAGATTACCTTTGGGCTGTTTTCAAATCAGAGGCCCCTTGAGCACAAAACAAGAAACATACATGCATTCTTTGATACACCTTCCAGACTTTATTAAATTATATTCCTTGTTTAATATAGCACACTTGTTAGACTTAAGTTAGAGCGCATTTTAAATTTATTGTTTGAACATTTTTTCAGTAGGCAATTAAGCAAAATGCATGCACCAATAATGACAAAACTGCCCTATGCAGAACATTACCATGATAACAGTCTACTTCTACACACAATATATATATATATATATATATATATATATATATATATATATATATATATATATATATATATAAATACAATTACAAAGTCACAGTAGTGTAAGCCATAAGCATGTTGCACAGCTTCTTGCACTTATTTTCAATTGGGGGGGCAAAAGGCCAAACACCAGGGACACATTTTAAACATTGCTTGTATAATTTTGGAAAGTTGCTTGCATAAAATGTGTTACCACTGTAGATTTCACTGCCAAGTCTTGAACCCAGAACCCTGTGCACTACAGTCAGAGCAACATACCACTAAGCAAAATCAGTTTCCTGAAAGACAGGAAGACAAACTTAAATGGCTATCATTTAGTGAATTCAGTTCTCACTTATCACCATAGCTCTCAACCTCTTAGCACAAAAATACAGAACAAAGCCAATAATGGGGGAATACAGCCCCAAAATAGGGACACATTTCAAATACTGATCTTATAAACTTAGGAAATTGTTAGCATAAAGGTTTTGTTTTACTGCTCCTGAAAACCAGAGATTTAATGAGGAACAGAACAAATGTGTGTGGCATAAATTCACAACTGATGGTGGCTAGGGACTTTAATCTCTTTTTACTTGCACCCAAGGTACAGGGTTTGAGCCTGTGTACCTCTAGCCACCAGATGTATCCTGTTGGGGGCATTTACACACACACACACACACACACACACACACACACACACACACACACACACACACACACACACACACCCTTAGCTTTAAATCTGCGTCTGAATGTCTGCCTGAACGGAGTAAAGACATCTGTGGCAGAACATGATGACGAGTTGGGATGGTCACAAGTGCTGCAAAAGTGGGGGGGAGGTGCCCCTCACTCTATGGTTCTGGCGCAGTCTGTTTGCTGTCACTTGTTGTGTGCTGTTAGTGATTTTTTCTCTGTGAATTTTTTCTGACTAGAGTTACTATGACTAAAGTGTCGAAACCCTCTGGGTTTAAAAAATGACTTGTGTTACCAAAAAATGTCCCTTACAGATGGGCACATGAGTTGTGTTTATTATTTAGGGACTGTTCACCTGCAGGACGCTTGCTCCATCTGACATGCTTTCAGTTCCAGAGTCCTGCAGGAGAGGAAAAATAAGCTTATTTTACGTGGCCTCTTAAAGAACCCTCAAGATTCCTCATCTCAGGGTCCTCAGCCAGCCAAAGTGTCTGAGAAACACTCCAAGCCATCGGCTCCGAGTTCGGAACAAACAAAAATCCCTGAGAAGCCTTCAGCTCTGTTGGTGCCCAGCATTGGCTCAGACAAAGCTAAGTCTCCTGCGGCTCCATCTGTGTCCTCGGAGCCAGTCCAGACCCATAAGAGATCAAGGTCTCCTTCTTTAGAGCCGGTACGCTCTGCTCCGTAATCTCCTCTAATGCAACTTGGAGTGGGCAGTCACCGGTCCTCTTCAAACTCCTCTTGGTCCTCCAAGCTTTTGGATCACGACGTAGAGAGAGTGGTCAACAGGCTCTTGAAGTCACAGGCACTTGCTGAATTATTTTCGAGCCCAGCCCATAAGGAATTGGCTCCGTCTGCCCTCCCAGCTTATCCATTGATTCCTCCTCCAACTCTCTTGAGCTCAGAGCCAGAGTGCATGGAGGTCATGGTGGTGAAACCATCAGCTCTGGTTTCTTCTCTCTCTTATCGGTTCCAATGACTGCTCCAATCTCCTCGATGTCTCAGTCCGTTGAGGGATTTAGGCGATGAAGCTCTCTCACTGCGTCCGAGGGGGGGAGTGGCATCGGACCCTTGTCCAACCCTGCTTTTCATCTTGGAGCTTCAATGCAGGTGAGCCCAGCTCCTACATCGGCCTCTGAGCCATCGCTCCCAGTTTGAAGGAGATCTCTGGGCTCTTTGTAGCTAGCGGCTCCTTCGACTCGGGATTGTGGTGCCTTTGAGGTGATGAGTAGCGTGCTGTCTCCTGAGACTGCTCCACCCTCGGCTCAATTGGCTCCTTCTCCCTCAGTGCCTGTGCCAGCCTTTGTCCCTCTCCTGCCAAGTGTAGGGAACTGGTGCCCCAGGACGAACCAGTAGGTGACCCCACATCTTCCGAAACCTCCCCCGAACACTCGGAGGAGGTTCCTCAGAAGAAAGTGTAAGAAGAAGCATCTAGACTCCCCTGAGTCTATCACTTCGGATACAGACTTGGATGAGTCGGAATGGTCCCCACGGTCCCCCTCTGAGGATGTCTCATTTTCAGACATCTTGGAAATCCTTAGACAGAGGGGTGGCTGGAAGTCCCTAGCCCCTTCTGAGGATGAGTCTGTCTACCTGGATATATTTGGTTCCTGACCCTCCACCTCTTGGGTGTCTCTGTCTTTCGACCCACTTTTGTCTGTAGTGAGTTAAAAGGCATGGAGCGCTCCAGAGACCATGGAACCAGTTCCAAGGAGACCGAAAAAATTTATTACAGCTCCAGAAGGTAAATCTTTCCTAACCAAAGTAGTCCCTGTTGATGCCATGGTGGTGGCAGCAGCCACCAAGAAGGAACTTGTGGAAACTTCTTCATCTGTCCATCCGCCGAATGAGTCTCGTATGATGGACAGGTATGGGAAGCATATGTTTTCTTCAGCGACCTTTACTCTCAGGTCACTGAATTACTTGTCACACTTCACACGACTTTAGAGGGATCTCCTGAAGGAGCTTAGAGATACCATGCAAGATCCTACAGCTGAGGGAGTTGCGAACAGGGCAGCTTCTCAGCTTGCGACCTTGACCTCCATGGTTAACTCCTCCATGAGGCTCATTTCTTATGCAGCAGATGGAGTGAGTAGGGCAGCAGGTACTGGTGTAGCTTTACGCAGACACTCCTTGATGCGCCTTTGTCAATTTGCAGAACCTTTTAAATCTTCATTTACCAACACCCCCTTTGATGGCTCATCCTTGTTCGGGCCTCAGGTAAAAGAGACTCTCACCAATTGTGAAGAGGATGGCAAGACTCTCTCTGCCATGGGAGTCCATTTTTCCACTCCATCTAGACCCTACCCTAAAGGTCAGAAGAGTGGAAAGATGTGGTTCTGAAAATCCCAGGGATCTTCGCAAGACACAAGTGGAGATTTGTTCCCCAGGGGCAGAGTGGGAAACAACAGAAATTGCAGCCGTTATGGTAGAGGGGGTCTGCAACAGCAGGGCGACAAAGATACTTTCTCTGCTAGGTCTTTCCAGCACTCCTGAAGGGAGGCCTGGCTGTCCACCTTTGGAGGCAGTCAGGGGCAGACTATCACTGTACCCAGCAGCCTGGCAATCTATCATGAGAGAAACATGGGTACTGTCAATAATATCCAGGGGTTACAAAATTCTATTTTCTCAGTTCCCTCAAAAGACAACTTTTCTATCCCAGATGTTCCACCCAGTCTTCTGGATCATGCAATCCTAGAGGTTCAAAGACTGCTAGAAAAAAGAGCCATCCAGGAAGTCCCCGCAGACCAAATCGGATCTGGTACTTACTCAAGGTTCTTTTTAGTTCCAAAGAAGACAGGGAATTGGAGACCAGTCTTGGATCTCAGCAAGCTAAACCAATCGGTAAAAAAGACAAAGTTCCGGATGGTGACACTGCAGTCCATTCTTTCCTTCTTGGGTCAGGACAGTTGGATATGCTCCACAGATCTCCAGGATGCGTACTACCATATAAAAATGGACATGCAATCCAGGAGATTCCTATGCTTCCAGCTGGGAGACAGACATTATCAGTTCAGGTCCCTGCCCTTTGGTCTCACCACAGCCCCAGGGTGTTCACCAAGTGTATTGCAGTGGTCACGGCTCACCTGAAGCGTCTAGGATTCTAGGATTCCAAGTGTTTCCATATCTAGATGACTGGCTCCTCACTGTTACCACCAAGCATCAACTGATCAGTGCACGGGACTATACAATCCAAACTTGTTCCCAGTTAGGCATCACCATAAACTATGAAAAATCTGCCTTGTTGCCTTGTCAGTCTATTACCTTTATAGGGGCAGACTTAGACACAAGACGCATGACAGCAAAACTGCCTCAAGACAGGGTGTCAACCATTCATCAGTAAATTTCTTTTCTCATAAAGAAGATGAGAGTTCAGGCAAGACATGTTTTACAAGTACTGGGCTCAATGGCTGCAGCTATTACGCTAGTTCCTGTAGCACGCTTCCACATGCAGATTCTACAGTGGCTTCTTTTCGTTCAGTGGTCTTTCCAGGATTTGCCAATGTCACATATGATCTTGATCACGGAATCTTGCAAAAAGGACCTTTTGTGGTGGCTTGTCTCCCCCCAGGTGACTCTGAGCAGACCCTTTCTAAATCCCCATCCAGTAGCCACAGTGACCACTGACGCTTCCCAGATAGGGTGGAGGGGGGCATTATCTGGGATGGACTGTCCAAGTAATGTGGCAACCTCACGAGTACCATTTGCACATCAATGTTCTAGAGATGAGAGCAATGCTTCTGGCGTTGCAAGCACTTCAAGACTCTTTACCTACCGGGACCATTGCAATCCAAGCAGACATTATGTCAGTGGTATGGTACATCAACAAGCAGGAAGGAACCAGATCTTACCCCTTGTGTTGGGAGGTGCTTCGAGTATGGCAATGGGTGATGTCTTCCCAATGTTCTCTGACTGCGATGCACATTCCCGGGAAATCCAACGTGATAGCGGACAGGCTCAGCAGGGTTATCCTCATGCCTCACGAGTGGTCCCTGAAGCAAGAACTTGCAGACTTATTTTCTGCAAATGGGGCCAGCCATGCTGCGATCTTTTTGCCACTCCCCTAAACAACAAATGCAGCAGCTACTTCGCCCTAGTTCCCCCTCCAGGACAGTCACCCAGGGATGCACTTGTCCACGATTGGCCTCCGGGTCTACTATATGCTTTTCCGCCTTTCCCTCTCATTCCAAGGGTACTTCAGACAGAAAAATCATTGGGTTGCAAACTCATCTTCATTACTCCTTACTGGCTTGTCAGATATGGTTTCCATTTTTTCGCCATCATCTTCAACTGGAGCCTTGGATACTGAACCCAGTTCTGGACCTTCTGATGCATCAGTCAGGTGGGCTTCACCCATCTCTTCAAGCTCTCAAGCTGACTGCTTGCTTACTCCACTTCCAGTCTTAGCCAGGCTCCCAAACATTTCCCCTGCTGTGCAACACATTCTAGTGTCCTCCCACAAGCCCACTACCAGGAGTATTTACACTAGTAAATGGAAGAGGTTCTCTTATTGGGCCAAGAGTAATAACATTGATCCTTTCACCGCTCCTGTTCACAAGATTCTTGACTTTCTGGCCGAAACCTTCAAAAAAGGGGAAGCTGCAGCTACTATTAGGGTCCAACTTGCTGCCATCTCCAATTTTCATGTAGGAGACTTGGGTTCTAACATTATGTCCTGTAAGTTGTGCAGGGCATTCTTACACGGTACAACACTTTTACGGCCCCCGGTAAGAGAACCTGCCCCCCCCCCAGGACCTAAACTTGGTTTTAGCTTCGATGGTTCTGCCTCCCTTTGAACCAGCATCTTGCCCCCTGAGGTTTCTATCTTGGAAAACCCTCTTCTTGGTTGCTATAACCTCAGCTAGATGGGTTTCTGAACTACATGCTTTGTCTATTCGCCCACTGTATCTCATTTTTCACAAAGATAGAGTTTCTCTAAGGACCAATCCTTCTTTCTTGCCAAAGGTGTGTTCAGAGTATAACCTAAATCAGTTCATTGAGCTTCCCGTGTTCTTCCCCAATTACGGCAACAAGGCAGAGTATAAATTACACCAATTAGATGTTCATAGACAATTACGTTTTTATTTACACAGGACCAAAGACCTCAGAAAATTAGACCAATTATTCATATCCTTTGCTGAGAATAAGCAAGGTTATCCAGTTTCTAAAGTGACTTTATCAAAATGGCTGTCAGACACAATCACTTATTCATATGGTTTGCATAAAAAGACGCTTCCAGCAAGGCCCAGAAGACATTCAACCAGGGCCTTAGCTACCTCTATTGCCTTTCAAGCCAAATTGCATTTAGATTCATTCTGTGCTGCAGCAACATGGGCAAATCCTCATACCTTTATCTCTCATTACAAAGTGGATGTGGTATCCCAGGATAGGGCATCCTTTGGTTCCACTGTCCTGAAGAGTTTGTTCCAGTGAGCCACCCAAGAACCAGGTGCTGGGGACGCGGTCCCAACCAGCAAGAACAAAGGCGAGATGGGACAACATAACATAAAGAAGTTATGTACCTACCATAACGTTCCATGTTTGCTGTCCTTCATCTCACCTTCCTTCTTGCGTCCCCCCTCCTTCCCCCTTCCTGGAGGTTCGAGAGGAGTTCTTTATTGGTTACACTGGCTGAGCTTCCTGCTGACATACCAGGTTAGTTAACCGTGCCTTGTCTTTTCCTCCTTCCTTCCTACCTTAGATGTATAAGAGCTTAGTATGTATGTCTAGTGTGGGCTATAATAAACGAGATCTGTGTAGCTGCCGCTAGGCATGTTGGGATAAGGGGTGGCCTCGAGCCAGTAAAAGCTCTCAAGCTATAGTAAATCGGCCAAGTCGGAGCCGAGGATCGGCTCTGGACCTAACCAGCAAGAAGGAAGGCAAGATGAAAAACAACAAACATGGAACGTTATGGTAAGTACATAACTTCTTTTTTTTGATCATAGAAAGTGCTTTTAGCATGTTGTCAGAAGTAATTACCCAGGAGGGGATGGGGGGAGGTTATGGGACAGATAATTTGTACTGTGAAGTTTGGAGGTGACAAAACTGTAAGCCTTTGTAAAACGTAAATAAATAAATAAATAGTATATCATAGGAATTTGAGTCTGGTAAATATATATATATATATATATATATATATATATATATATATATATATATGGGTCTACTTCTATTCGCTGACATCCCATTTCACTGAAACCCATTTCGCTGACAGCTCATTTCATAGACAAACTTTCAAGGTGGGGTGCTTCGCCCCCCACACCCCCCCAACTATATATTACAACTCCACAGTCGCACAACAGTGGGGAGGGGGGCAAATCTCAGGTTTTTGCCCTGATTACTTTTGTCTATGAAATGGGGCTGTCAGCGAAATGGGTTTCAGTGAAATGGGATGTCAGCGAATAGAAGTAGACCCATATATATATATATATATATATATATATATATATATATATGGGTCTCCTTTGTATTACTGAAATTTTACTTAACCAAAAATGACAGCAACAAGATGAGAGCACCAAAATCGGACATCACTGAATGTCACATTCATGAAGTTTACATCAACGAAACACCTGCTGCACATGTCTCACAGTGCTCGAAGCTCCTGAATGGAGATCGTAGTAGAGTGAGGATCAAGAAATGTACTTTTTTCCTAAAGTGTACTGTGATCTCAAAGTTGGTATATATAATATGCGGGGGGAGTGGAGGGGGGCTTTCTCCCTTGCAAAAAAGTGTTTTTTTTTTATTGTAGCGGCTTTTTTTTCGTTGATGTAAATTTTGGGAATGTGATGGTCTGGTGATGTCCTGTATTGATGTTTTCATCTCACTGCTGTGATTTTCAGTAAAGCAGAATTTTGGTGATCCAAAGTAGACCCGTATATATATATATATATATATATATATATATATATATATATATATATACACATACATAAATAGAAGGCTGCATAAATTACTGAAAATAAATCATCGCATATTGTACAGACCACTTGAGGGGTGTGGGTCTTGCTTATCCAACCCCTTCCTCCTTGCTAGGAGGAGAAAAGGGACAAATGTAATAATCCCAAATGGAAAGTCCTGAAAAGGACTGTTAGGAGGCTACAAACCTTAAATTTTAATGAATTTTCCTGCTGATCTAGCTGGCTTGGAGCCTCTAAAAGAGTAGTAAAGTAATCCTTTATTGATGGCTGCTTCTCTTCTCTCAGTAAAACACAGTGACTGGGTATGAGATGAAATTCAGATATTTTGTTAATGATAATGGATGAGGACTTTTTCATGCAGTAAGAAACCAGTGAGATGCTGACTTATATACAGTTAAAATTACTAGAGATGGGACTTGAGAATGGAAGAAGGCTATGACTGGCCTGATCCTGTCTCACATTGGATAGGGTGTCCAGCTTCCAGCAAATTAGCATGGGAGCTTTGATAAAGCCTGGGAGAGCCCGGGCGAAAGCGCTTGACTGAACGTTGGATTTTAATCTTTTTTGTGGAATATTTCATTTGTAAAAGTCATATTCATTAAAGCAGAGTTTATTATAAACTTTCCGGTTCCTGGTGATATCTCAGGTCGTGAGCTTGTGGTGTTGTTGCTGCCTTTACCTTTGGTTCCAAGGATTTGTGTTTGTTAATTCGTATTAGCATGGCCGAGAATCCAGGAAGTACGGACTTCATGAACACGCCTACAGTCTTAAATGTCAATGATGGCGACGATCATCCGGATGATGCGCCCGTGACAAGGGGCGAATTCAAGCAAGCAATGTGTCTCCTTTCTCAACTAAGTAGTTTACTGCTTAAGGATAGCGGTAGAGTTCCAACAGGTTTGCCGCCCAACCAACAGCAACTAAGGGAAGGTAACGAACTAAGAGATGGTACCGAACCAGTGGTAAAACGAAAGAGGAACGCTTTTGTTGAAAGCTTAGAAGATTCCAATGTGACGGGTTATGCAGCTCGTGAGCAAGAGCCAACGGGTCCTACACCATCCTTAAAACAAGGGATTTCATTTACGGATTTTAATATTAAAAAATGGACAAGCAAACAATTTCAGTTTGCTGAAGGTACTGTACATATTAATAGAAACAGCAGTTCTAATAATGTTATACTTGAACAACTGCTAACGGATTTGAACAATAAATTATATTCTTTTAGGTCAGTACAATTGGAAATAGAATACTTAACTGAATGCATTAAGGTTGAACGCATACCAAAGGGGTTGCGTTTCAATAAACTACCCAATAATGCAACTCCAGGTTCTAAGTTATTTAATGACATCACTGTTCTATTTAATAAAGTGGGGATAGAAATGCTTAAACTCATGGTAGCTGACTATGAATGTAGAGCAAATTTGCTCTTAGCTGATATCAATGATATCAACACAAGCATTACTGATAACATCAGTTTCTCCAGTATTAAGAGAGACTATGAGAAATTATTTGTAGAGGTTGACAATCATTGTGACAGAATAGTGCAAAGAAAAATCAAAAAACTGGAAAGAGATTTGCAGGAATATGATAAAGGTGTTGCCTATGTTTTCTCAAAAGGAGTAGATAGATCATACCCTAGAAGATATAATGAAAACACATTGAGAGGAAGGAACAATGGGAACTTTAAATTACAAAATACATTTGTTACCCCAAATAGAGGGGGGATGCCACCACAGAAAAATTATCAAGCCCAAGAACAGGGTTTTCAGCTTGCCCCAGGGAGACAGTCATACAGGGAAGTAAACCAGTCAGCCCAGGGGAGGAACAACTTCAGGAAATAATGGTATCAGATATGCCTGTTTCAAATATAGAAACCATACAATTGCCATCTTGTACAATTGTTAAGCAAGGAAATTTCTCCATTTACAATTATACAGAGGTCTCAGTAGACAATCTGTTTTTCGAGTTATTTAAAAAAGGTTTTCATTTTGTACCCGAAAAATTTATGAATACATCAAAGACTATTTTGGATGTAAAAATGTTCACCAGAAATCTTAATTTGAACATTTACTTTAGGGGTAGGCAGCATGCAAAAAGTCCATTACAAAGAACAAGTACTTTCAACCCTCCCCTGCACCCTATTTTAAAAGTGTTTGAAGACATGGTAGAATCTGAACTAAGACATTTGTCAATTAATAATGATGAAGGTAGAATTGCTAGCCCCACCAAAGACTTCTATGAAACTATAAGATTTTTCAAAAAAGAAGAAATTAGACCTATGAAACCTGACAAAGGAGGCGGGGTAGTGCTTATGTATAAGCATGATTATGAAGCACACATAGCTAATATATTACATGATACAGAGAAATACACAGAGGTTTCTGTAAATGAACGCAATATAGCATATTCAAAAATAAGGCTTATGTTAGAGGACCATCTCATGCAAGGGGCTTTGAATGAGCAATTGTTTAACTATCTTTTTGTGCAAAAACCCCTAACACCAATTATTTTTGGTATTCCCAAAGTGCACAAAGGCCTTGAACCTCTACAATTTAGACCTATAGTAGCAGGTGCTAAAGGTATTACTGAACCCTTAGGCAAATTCATAGATATATCAACCAAAAAACTGGTCTCATCAATTGAATGTATCTGCAAGGACTCATGGGAATTTCTTAAAGGAATAAAAGATTCATATTACAATTTAACCAATTATATGGTTACCATTGACATTGTAGATTTATTCCCAAGTATTCCGCACACAGTAGGAATCGAATGGTTCAGTAAGATTCTTATTGAGAAATCAGGCTTCAGCAGCAATATCATCAATTTGATAGTTGAATTCATGGAAGTCATATTAAAAAACAATTATATTATTTTTAATGGTGAATTGTTCAAGCAAAACAAAGGGGTTGCAATGGGTACACCTTGTGCCACGGCTTATTCAAACTTGGTGCTGCATTTCTGGGAAAAGGAATTTATCTTTTCAACAAGATGGGCAGACAAGATTATCCATTATAAACGATTTTTAGATGACATTTGCATTTTGTGGGGAGGCAATATTAATGAATTTAATGAATTCATGCAGCATATAAATAGCTCCACCTGTTTTTTAAAATTCACACATAAAATCAATCAATTTGAACTTCATTATTTAGATATAGTACTAAGGAAAAACAGTATATCCAAGCAATTTGAATCTTGTATATTTAGGAAGGACACATATTCAAATATGTTGTTGCATTATGAGAGTAACCATCCATTTTTTCAGAAAAGAGGGATCATAAGAGGCCAATTAATAAGGGCATCAAGAATTTGCAGCACTAGCATCCTGTATCAGAAGGAAGGTGATTACTTAAGAAACCTGTTTATGGAAAAAGGCTATCCAAATGACATATTTGAAATGGTATTCAATGAAATTTCCCAAAAAAGAGCCACACAATTTCCCCCATTACTAGGTGCAACAATCCCACAACAAACTGTTAGTAAAATTGACAAGGACAAATCAGAAAATCTACCCTTTCTATATACATACAATAGTAATAGTAGAGATAGAAAATATAATAGCCAAATGTTGGCGGTTCTCTATCAATGAAGATTTGAAGAAAAACATCCCATATAAACCACACTTTGTTAGAAGAAGGGACCGCAATCTAAAGGAATTGTTGGAAAAGCAAGTATTATCTAACACTAATGAAAAGCAACAAATTAGGGGAACTTACAAATGCAAGGCTTGTAACCAATGCTGTTATATTCTAGACAACAAAGGTATTTATTTAAAGTCTAGAAACTTAAATTTGTTCCCATCAGGACACTTCAATTGCAATTCAAAAGGTGTGGTGTACCTAGGGTTTTGCCAACATTGTATGAGTTTTTATGTGGGAAAAACGGAAAGGGTTTTAAAAAGAAGAGTGTATGAACATATTTATGAAATTAAAAATAAGAAAGAAACAAATGCATTTTATAAGCACTCTTTGAATTGTGACAACATGTGTTTAAAATTTTTTGTACTAGAACAGGTTTTTAACAGTGTGAGAGGGGGTGACTGGGAAACATCCCTAGAGTATAAAGAACTGTTATGGCAAATTAAACTTAATGCTACTAAACCTCCGGGTCTTAATGACTCAATAAATATTAACAGTGCTCTCAAGTTGCGTAGAGCTAAATTGTAGATAATGACCAAACAAATTAACATATGTTATATATATACCAGAATTCAAACCTATGTAAGTTAGTAATTTGATTTAAAATTAAAAAGGACGATTTATTATAGTTTAATGTGGATGGACATAACCCATAAGAATATACAAAGAAGTACCTTATACAGTTTTAATAAATTAGAATTTATATATTTTAAAAACAGGATGTTTATTGAATCATATTATTTATGTAAGATGGATGTTTTTAAGTAATTTATATTCACAAGGTTGCATAAATACAGTAGGATCAATTAACAACTTTTAAAATTATAATATATCAATATTATAATTTTATAATCCAATATTTATTTTTATTTTTATTTTTATTGTGTTTATGTTTTGTGAAATAATTAAAAATAAAAAATGTTTTATAAGAATTTTAATTTAGATACTAGTAGGACCCTGAAAATTGTTAAAATATAAAAATATAAAATTAAAAAATTATATATTTATTACAAGATTATTAAACTATTATAATACCATAATAATATAAAAGGTAATAACATTACAAAATATTCACAAATTATATTTTTTTGCCACTGCTGCTATGTTTCATATGTTATGTTTGTATACTTCCATTTCTAAGGCTTTAAGCATAGCAAATAACAATCATGCACCTTTTTGCAATGGTACACTTTAAGGAAACTGCTTTAAATAACTAATTGTATAATTGATTAAGAAGTGATGTGAGTATAAAAGGAGTGCACATTGAGCATGTATATTGTCTTGATAAAGCCTGGGAGAGCCCGGGCGAAAGCGCTTGACTGAACGTTGGATTTTAATCTTTTTTGTGGAACAATTCATTTGTAAAAGTCATATTTATTAAAGCAGAGTTTATTATAAACTGTCCGGTTCCTGGTGATATCTCAGGTCGTGAGCTTGTGGTGATATATATATATATACACATACATAAATAGAAGGCTGCATAAATTACTGAAAATAAATCATCGCATATTGTACAGACCACTTGAGGGGTGTGGGTCTTGCTTATCCAACCCCTTCCTCCTTGCTAGGAGGAGAAAAGGGACAAATGTAATAATCCCAAATGGAAAGTCCTGAAAAGGACTGTTAGGAGGCTACAAACCTTAAATTTTAATGAATTTTCCTGCTGATCTAGCTGGCTTGGAGCCTCTAAAAGAGTAGTAAAGTAATCCTTTATTGATGGCTGCTTCTCTTCTCTCAGTAAAACACAGTGACTGGGTATGAGATGAAATTCAGATATTTTGTTAATGATAATGGATGAGGACTTTTTCATGCAGTAAGAAACCAGTGAGATGCTGACTTATATACAGTTAAAATTACTAGAGATGGGACTTGAGAATGGAAGAAGGCTATGACTGGCCTGATCCTGTCTCACATTGGATAGGGTGTCCAGCTTCCAGCAAATTAGCATGGGAGCTTTGATTGGCCTGAGTCTCTCTTTCATTAGATTGGGTATCTGGCTTTCACCTACATGGTGTCTGGCTTTTAACAGCATGGATTGCTTTTTCAGCCAACCAGACATGAGCAGGTTTATACTCTGGATTTGACCCCCAAAATGATTGAACGAAAGAAAGAAATAAAGAAAAAAGTAACATAATTTTTCCCATGAAAACACAAAAGTATTTGTCATTTAGACCAAAGTAAATTATTGTGACTTGATTGATATACCAGTAGCTCAGTCTGATTTAACTTAGATAGTGCTGCATTAAATCTTGTACTATAGGAGCACAGGTTTGCTTCCATTTTTATAGTAGCACATTTCTTGACTAGCTGTATGACCAACTAATAGCAGTCTGCTCATGACTTCACCAGCCAATCCTCACTCATAAAAATAAAATCCCAAAAGCCAAAGCTTTGGAATAATCTTTGGCATGTTTTCCCAAGTATTACCTAAGGGTTGTTATATATCTCTTTTAAAAACAGAGACATTTTAGAGCAACTTCAAAAATATGCATCCAATCTCCAATAACGTCCCCATCAGTTCTCCAACAAAACAGTGAGACAGTCTGAAGAGGTGGGGTATAGGAATATTTGCAGTAGCATTGCCAGCAAAAAAAAAAAAAAAATCTGTACTACTTGGACTTTGTTGAAATCTAGGCAGATTAAGTATTAGCTCCTGTCTTTTCTGAGTGATGGGAATGTTGAATTCCCTTTCTTGCAATGTTCTGTATTTGTGTGTGGCATTTATTCTGACTTGGGAAAGTATTGTATATGTTTGACTTATCTTCCATTTTATTAAAGAGCCCTTATCTCTAACGTAAACCAATGATGGGTAGTCTTTAGGATGAATTCTTGATATTTTCAGTCTTTGAAGTTCTCTAATTAGATCTAAATATAAATTTTTACATTGACTGTCCTACCTAAAATGCTCATCAAAAGTCTCCAAGGAGATAATACATCTCACAGATACCACATGTGTCCAGTTCAGGACAATTCCTAAATTGATTCCTATGTTCAACTGGAAAATATGAAAATCCTGTCACGTGTACTGTAGGAATCAAATCCCACTGTACTTATCATAATGAATAGGGGGAAGTTCCCCAATGCCCTGGATAGTTTTCCCTTAGTAGTATAAATATCACTTCCAGTTTCCCCAGAAAGAGTCCACTAGTTTAGTGGGACTAACCTGATCAACAAAGGATAAAAAAAATAGATAAAATAAATAAATTCTGTGCTCAGTGGTCATGACATAGTATTCAGAGACATTTACTATAATACTTCTAATGGTTACAGCGATATAAGCCTGTATTACTAGGTGCCAGTGGTAACCATCTGGGTGCTGTGTGGTCTGCCATTGTTTAATCTGACAAACTCAGAATGTAACTATGCTAGTGTTTTCTTATGAAATGGGAATCAAAAAATAGGCTTCATGGTGGCTGCCTTTTCTTTGCACTGCTTCATTTTGTCCCCTACTTCCATATAGTACTTTCTATACGAGATACTTTATGAATGACATACATAGTCTACATTACCTTTTTCATTGCCTTTGTTTATTCACAGTGTTTTGTGCATGCAATTTCCTTGGGCCTTAGGTCCCACTTAAAGTCTCATTTGGTTTAGACATCATTACAGTCCTCAGTATTGGTGGAGATGATTCCACTGCATCTGGATGAATCCACATAGTTAGTAGCTTCAGGCGAACAAAACAGACCATTTGAAGAAGCTTCAACTAGATGAGAAAAAATGGCATTTTGGGATAGGGGCAGGTGCCCCGGAACCTTCCATGTGGGGGATTTGCCTACTGTACCCTTCTTGTTTATGTTTACTATTTTCAGGATCACACAACCTCAAAGACAGAAAATCCCAGAAACTTATACTCACTGCTGGCATACTAACAAAAACAGCACTGACAGGGATTCTCAATTGAAAATCGTGACTGATGAGTTGTAGCTCAGGGAAGTATAATTTGTTGTTGTTTGTCTTTTTGGCTTTTCCTGGTTAGGGGTTGCCACAGCGGAACTCTGGTCCGTTAATGATTGGCAGTAGATTTTCACGAACACATATACTTGATGAGTCTAAAACTTATTCAAGTTTATACCTGACCAAGGATAGTGAGGGTGATACAGAGTACAACCTCATTTTGTCAAGTTGTACAGCATTGCCAGGTAGCAGAACTGGTGATCTGAACATTTTACCCAACATTGCGAACTAAATGTCCACTGCAGATACAGAGTGGTATAGTGCAAAGAATCCTGATACAGTTGTTGACTCCTCTGGGTTAGTGTGGCTAACTTGTTGGAGTGCTCCACGTTTATTACACAGTACTCCTCAGTAGTTATCCCAGGATGATAATAGTGCACGTCTCTCAGTCAGGCTCTGAGGAATATGCTCTCGCAGTAGTAACAATGCCTTGTATCCACCACTCCTCTTTTTGTGTTTGTGTTCCTCTGCAAAATTGTAGCTTGCTGGCTATAATTTCTATGTCGTTATAGTGTACTTACAGTGATGTGACTGTACCTAGAGTTTTGTTTTGAGTGGTATGATTTACGTTAGAAGAACTTAAGGCTGCTTTTAGTTGATATTTACTCCATTACTCCATTAGATGGCAGAGGAACAGTAGAATGGGGGTTAGAAATAATTTCACACATGGCAGTATTCATTCACCTGAAAATCTAGCCAGCCTGTGGCTGAGTTAGTTAGAAACCAGATGCCGTAGTGCAATTGCTGTGAGTTTCTCTGTCAGAGATCTACTTTCATAGTGAGAACATTATACTTTGTACTTTCTTAATATTGTAGCAAAAAGCTGACACATTTACCTTAAACAATCCCTTTGGTATGTGTTTGTAAAAAAAATGCAGTGAAGAATACCATTTCCACACTGAAGCTTCATATTACAAAGTTGCTTTAAAACACAGCAGACTTACACATGCCTTCACGAATGCTTACCCTCTTGCTCCCTGAAAAGAAAAAACAAAATAATAATAATAATAATAATCATAATCATTAGCAAAATAATAGCAATAAAGTAACAATAAAATTTAACATCATACTGAAAAAAAAGTCACAGGAGCAGCATCAGAACTCAGTCATTGTGGTCCTTTTAGGACAACCCAATTATCTAGTTTTTATTATCTTACTTTCCAAACTCAGTGCTATACTGCCTGGCCTATGCTTAACACCTCCCTAAGTTATGGTGTTGGATTATTTAGGTTATTTTTGCCAAGGTCCTTTTTCAGTAGCCACTGCTGGATAGTGGAACTGCTTCTTGCTTCTGAGTGGTGTTTCACCAGCAGACTGAGTACTGGTAACATTTCTATGGAAAATTTTCCTGCATGTTCTAACTCTGCTTCACATTTTGCTGACTCGTTGTCTACTTTTCTTCTTCTACACAGTTCTTACAAGTTCTTCCCTCTCCTGATCTTTGCTGTCAGGTCTGTCTTTTGCTTTGCACAGTACCTATGAATGTCAGCATGGTCCATTCTGGAAAATTAAATATTGTACATTTGCTGCTCTTTCTACTCACACATAATGTCTATTACTAACCCATACTACTAAAACCTTAGTTGCATCTGCATCAGTATTGTAAGTAAGGTACTGACAGAAGCATATAAAAGCATACTCTGCCCTACTCTGTGAAAATCCTACCCAAATTATTTCTTGCTGCACTTCTACCTGTGCTCCAGCAGGTGACAGTACAGAGCAAGGTGAAAGTGTCTTCTTACTCAGGATAAGAAATAATCCAAGAAATCCTTTTAATCCCCCACACACACACACACACACACACACACATCAATTAACTGACTATCAGCTGCTCCTAGTGCCCTTCCTTGATCTCTGGGTCAGTAAATCCAAAGGCCATCCTGGGTATGATCTGATATTTTTTTACTTGATGCTGCACCGCTCAATCCACTCCCCATGCAAATTTTGTGAAATGAAACAACCACACAAATGGACCTCTGACATTTCATCCAAACCAAGTTTCTGTGGAAAATGCTGTATCCTAGTTCTCGCTAGTCAAGGAAGTGGCAACACCAAACGAAGAGCCCTCTCTAGCCCGGGATGAATTAGTCAGCATAATGCTTTTGTTTCCTTATCCCTTAGCTGACACCTTGGAATCCCACACCATTAACTGAATATGTTAATCCTGGGGTCAAGTCAGGGCTCCTTCTTCCTCCTCTTTTGAATTTCATGCACCAATCTGTGATTACTGCAGAATGTAGGAATGTGGATCATGAGTACTGTAGGTGAAGCAACTATGTGGCCAAAGTAGGGGTATGCCAGAAGACCAGTATTAAATAAGACCTCTGGGTTGACTATAGATCAGAAGCCATGTGTTCTTAATGGTTTTAATAACTGTAATGTTTCTGTTATTCAGCCCACATTTTCTGCCTGGTCCATTCAAATGTCTATGCTTATGCACCTTTAGCCTTTGTCTACTGCATCTCTGTAGAAACGTAAGAATATATGATGCGTCATATACTGTGTATGTGGGTGCAGGTGTTTACTAAATACAATCATGACACAATCTTTGTACTGGTATGTCAGCTTTTTATATTGCAAATGATTCATTTAGTCAGGAAACATAGTGTTTGCACACAGTTATGTAGACATTTTATTTTTGTTTCTACATAACATGTAGCTTACCAGAAAAAAATATTCTTTCAAAGATTTTGGTACTAGTAAGAACATAATGATTCTGCATATTAGTACTTACTCATATTCTGTAATGTCCTCCGTGTCTGACATTTTCAGGTGTGTATTCAGTACCTACAGGAAAGATATATAAACAATCCATTTAGTGAACTCATCTTATCTGAGGAAAAGGTATAGATCCTTTGCAGTTTAATGTACTGTTTGATGGGAAGCTAATGTTTGCCATCAAGCCTGGACTTGTACAAGTCTTGAAAGCAGAAGAAAAAGTAGAGTAATACACTGCAGGCCTGAGGAAAATGTGAAATGCCAGTATGTCAGTATAGCTACTAAAGAAAATGCTTGGTGCTATTGTCACTGCATGGTTATTATGAAAATGTTACACATGAATGTTACATTGTCACCACTGAGGAAAAAGCTAACTACAAGTGTTACAAAATGCCAGTGAACAACGAGTTAACGAGTGTTGCATCATGTCCATTGAAGAAGTGGTTAGCCACAAGTGTTATATCATGGCCTGTGAGGAAAAGGTCAGCTGTGAGTGTTGCCTTAACCTGTAAAGAAGCAGTTAGCTACAAGTGTTGCATTGTGACTACTGAGGAAAGGATTAGCCAGAGTGCAACCATTGAGTAAGAAGATATTAGCATTACCCATGTTACAGCATGTCCAGTGAAAAAGGGATTAGTCAGTAATGTTAAATTAACTTTCTTGGTGTACAACATCAACCTATTCTGACTGGGTACTGTAGAAACTAGTGGGGTTGCATAATAAACTTGAAGTGAAGAGTGAGAGAAAGAGCCAGCAGTAAGTTCGCATCAGCTGATATATAATGACCTCTTCTTTTGGTTCTGACTAGCATTAGGATCTAGTCTACAAAGAGACTCCCAGTCTGGACCAAACAACAAAATGTTAAAGCAGTACTGTGAGAAAAAGGAGAAACTAGAGTCCTGACTACTGTGTGACCTTCAGGAAAAAAATATCTTGTCATCAAGACCGTTGGCCATTTTTTTTAATACTAAGAATACCCTCCTATACAAGGTTTACTTGCTCAGAATGTTATTTCCCAGCCTTGAAATGTTAGTCCAAGTGATCTTCCAGCTTTTTACTAAGTCTGTTAAGATTCACACTTAATTTCCCTTTGTCCTTTTTACTTGTTCACATTTACATTTCTCTTCATTATTTCTGAACTGCATGCCTCTGCTGTCCTCAGTCCAGTCAGCGTAGTTACTTTTATTTGCCAACATTAACCTTTACAACTCATTTATATGGCAGTATTCTACATTATTGTGCTGCCGGCTTTAGGGTCTGGCCACTCCCACTGCCGTAGTATGCATATGTATGCATATATTTTCTGGCCATGGATGTGGACAGAAGCCAAATTCATATAGCCGGTCACTTTAGCTGTACTGAAGTTCACATATTCAGCTTTTCATAAAGTTGTTGAAGGTGGTGATAATTTGTATACATTTAAATTATCGGGCTAACTTTTCTAAACATCCACCTAATTTACTTCATTATCTTGTAACTGTCTCTTTGCATAGCAAAACAGTCATCTTTCAAATAAGATGTTACTTTCAGCTTTTCTAAATATGAAATATTTGAATAAACACTTATTACTAAATAATTTAAGCACAAGAATAAACTTGTCTCAGTTTTAATAATAGTAACAATAATGCTAATGTTCTTACTTGTTCTTTCTAAGCTAGGCCTGTTGTACTTCTGGTTTACTAAGCATTTTGTATTAAGCTTTGTTGCAGATTTACTATGTTTCTTGAGTAAAGTTCCCACAGTGAAACTTTATTTTACATTTTGCCTATAACGTATCAGACTTAAATCAAATAAAGTCATAATATCTTCAGCCAACTTCTTAGCAGTATATCATGGTTAAACAATTGCTAAGTACAGGGTTGGCCTCAAAGGTTAAGGCAGGTAGATGTGGGTAAGTGGATAGATGAGGTGATAAAAGCTGAGAAGATGAGTATGTCATTATGTGCACTGAAAGAGGACAAGGAGCAGGATCCTGATGGTAATCAACTCAGGAATTTAATTCTATTTTTTTTTTGTTTTACCTTTTGTTAACCAGGTTGGTACACTGGTCTAAAGACTCTTTTCAGATATGGCCTCAGGCAAAAGGTTAGGAAAGTATAAATAATAGTAAAATACAAGGTATTCAAAGCAAACAAAGAAAAAAATGATATATTCATTCCATTGCAAAGCAGCAGAAACATTAATAATGAATTTAAAATGCTTCTGATTAAATTTGTTTGTCTAATAAGCATATTGATCAATCACAAACATGCCAATTCAAAGTGTAGTTTTTGACCCAGTTAGGCTGCAGGGAAACAGTACAGAAGATTATGAGTGGGTCAGCACTCATAACCTCTTTATTATTTGTTTGAGACGTGGATGCCAAGACATTCACCTCAAGAGCGATGTGCAAGAGATTGCCATGCATGTCGATACATAATTGCTGACCTGCTCATAATTCTTTGTAGTGCATGGAGATTTATCTTCGCCATGTACTACAAATTAATCAAAAGTAAAATTAAAAAAAATATATTGCGTTGTTCCAGATTTGAAAGTCAGTAAAGCAGTAAGGAAGTGGTTGACATTCTTATGTAGTCCATGTCTAAGGAAACAGTTATAGCCAAAGTACTGTGTGTACCATACCTCTCATCCTGTTAATGCAAAATATCTGGACAAAGTCTAAAATAATGGGGGGGGGCAAAGACCCAAAACTAGGGACAGATTTTAAATATGTTCTTATAAACTAAGAAAATTGTTAGAAAAACAGGATTTGTGTTAATATGTATTTTCGGACAGATATCAAGTCTCAAACTCAAATGTATGTCATGATTTAGTGACTTCAGTCCTCTGTGATTTTCCTGAAAACCAGGATGTAATTTAGCCATTTTTTGAGCGTAATCATGACGGTCCATGCAGTACATATTCTTTATAGTTTACTAGCATCATTAGAATGTAGTTAGTCGATTAAGATTCATTTTATAGTGAATAAAGACTACAAACAATATATAGAGGTCCTCAAGAATGCTCCTGGGATGCTAGTAGAATCTGGGCCAGTGTTTTACAACAGATCCACTAGGGAGGGGGTGGTCCCAGGGGAAAAGACGTGGGCAATGGTAGCGCTAGTCTCTGAAGGAAGGGTAAGGCTCAGCATAGAGTTACAGGCCAGCGAGTTTGACTCTAGTAGTTGGCAGAATGATGAACATAGTCCTTTAATCAAGGCTTGTGAGATTTCTGAAGCACAGTATCTTATACTAATTTGATCCCTTTTGGTGTCAGAATTGCCAGGGATGTGGGAAGAGTCAGTCTTGTGGGGCATGATCTTTATGGTTTTCAGCAAAGTCTTTGAGTTGGTCCTCCTGTCACAGGTATCATGCGAAAATTAAAGAAATGAGAGTGGGTGATAAGCTGAAAAGGTGGGAAAAGAAGTCATGTAGACAGCAGGGAACAGTGAGTGCTAGAAAATGTACAGCAGTAGGAAAAATGTGGCAAGTAATATACCACTTGGATCCGTTTTAGGCCAAGCCCTATTTAGTCTGCTTGCCTACAGTCTCACATAAGTCCTGAAAACTGAGTCATTCTGATTGCAAATTATACCAGTTTTGGGAGTGTAACTGACGGAAACAGAAACTGTTGAGAGTCCTGTGGAGGCACGGTCTAAGAGGTAGTGGCTGTGAAGTTATGACACAGTATCTAAACTACTTTGAGTGAGAGTCAGCATACTGCACATAACTGGCAAAAATGGTACAATACAGAATCAGTTGCAGTGTGTTAAACTGCTGTCACTAAACATACATTTTGCAAAGGAATAAGGTCACATTTCCGTACCCTGCACCCATGCTACTTAAATATTAAACATCCAAGGTCCCACAGCTCAGGGAAGAGAAATGCTTAATTTACCGTCATTTGCAAGATTCTTTCATCTCAGGCATGCAGTATTTAAATTCCAGGGTTATGTGAGAGGGTGCAGGGTGGTTATTCACCTGTTAAAATTACTTTATTGAATGCATTTTAATTCCATATAAATTTATACTGCATTTTGTTGATGTTACTTTTAGTATTTTTAGATTCAGGTATAGTGTGATAGATAAATATCATGTAATCAGTTCCAACTCAGACCTATTAAATTACATGGTGAAGTGCCTGGAAAAAACTGGGGTGTTCTGGGAGTTGACCCTAGAAACCTTGAACAGGGAAAAAGATTTGGGGGTTATTATTATTATAGAAACAAGAACCAGTAAACTCAATACAAGTGGCTGGCAGCAAGCAAATGCTAAGGTGTACAGCCATGGAATTGGGTGTCATCCAGAGATAGGAAAAATTTTGATAACCATCTAGCAGAAAGGATGTGCACAGACAATGTACTGTAAATGACCTTACAGAGGAAAAGAGTTCTCATTGCTGTGGAAGGTACAGTGACTAGCAGCTGAGAAAATGGTCTATAAAAAGAGACTTAGGGATTTTGACCTCTGTTTTCACAATAAAAGAGGAGAGAGAGTCAGAACCTGATAGGAGTATGAAATATTAAAGGTGCTGTCATGGGATTAGCTTGGCCCAAAATGAGAAGGAGAGGCCTGGCTACCAGATTAAGGGGATGCAACTCAGTTTATATATGAGGACATACTTTTTCATAGGGCAGGTATCAGGCCAGTGGAATAATTTACCAGAATAGGCAGCAGGGAACACTTAAAAGTCTTGGGATACCAGGACCAGGAGGAAGAAGAGGGAAGGGACAATTGTAATGGGATAACTGCAACATTCAAACAGATCAAACGGACTCACATTCTCCTTCTGTCTGTATATTTAATAATATTCACAGTTATATACAAGGCATTGTGCTGTGCATCTTTTGAAATGTTTTTCTGTATCACTTTGTTATATGTTGAGTAACCCTTCTGTACCTTCACACTTTTACTTTGCTTATGTTTAGTATTAAGTGATTTCTGTTTGTCCATGTATAGTTACTATCCATTACTCTTATTTTACAAGTCTTCATGTATGGGTCCATATTGCTACATCGAAGTTACGAAACTTTGAACTACATATGGTTGAGATCATATGAATGAATTTCCAAAACTTCAGTGTTTTGTACGGAGATTTCAGTAAAGTGGGAATTGGGGGATTTACCCTTTTCCCCACTGTAGTGTAATCTTGGAGTTCATAAATATAAATTAGAAGGGGGTGTGGGGGATGCCCTAGTACAAAAGCACAGAGTTATTTATTTAGTTTTAGTTTTCAAAGTTATAGAACTTTGATCATCTGGTCTTGACCATATGCAATTTGAAGTTTTGTAACTCTGATGTAACAATATGGACCTATATGTGGCACCACTGCTCAGAGTAACTTTCTTTCAGGGAACATTGAGTGTAGCTCTGTTTTGTGACTTACATTCATTTTGTCTTTAAATGTTATATCACTCCTGCATTTTTTTTTGCAGTGAGTATGCAACAAACAGTACAGTGACAGGGTCTATATTATAAGATCGAAGTTTTTAAACATCGAATGTTATAATATCGAATGTTGAATGCTGAAAACAGCGAAGGTGCAGGACACCAAAGAATTTGGTGGGCCGTTGCTGTGACTTCGCTGTTTTCAGCGTTTGATATGTTGGAACGTTACTGGTCGGGTTCAGGTAAGTGTGCGATTGTGTGTAGGTTAGGGTTAGGGGCGGGATAGGGCGCGGGTCAGGTAAGTGTGCGGTTGTGTGGACGTTAGGGTTAGATGCAGGGTTAGGAGAGTTAGGCTTAGGGCGTGGGTCAGGTAAGTGTGCGGTTGTGTGGACATTAGGGTTAGGGGTGGGTTAGGTGAGTTAGGGTTAGGGCGCGGATCAGGTAAGTGTGCGATTGTGTATAGGTTAGGGTTAGGGGGCAGGTTAGGTGAGTTAGGGTTAGGGTGCGGGTGAGGTGAGTGTGCGATAGTGACGGACCTTAGGGTTAGGGTTGGGTTAAGGTAAGTGGATAGCTAGTAGTGTATGTAAAGTTTAGTTTAGATTTAGGTGTAGGATTCTAAGTGTATGTGTGTGGATTGCTGCTTTTTGTGTGTGTTTGTGTTGTGTGTATGTTTCTTGGAATAGTGATTTTTTTTCCTGGGAAAAAATTTGCTATTCTGATTGTTCGATGTTTTCAGATTTCAGTGTTTGGGGTTCGATATTATAGCATTCGATGTTTGAAAACTTTGATGTTGTAATACAGACCCTAGTGACAAACAGCAACATTGTCAATGAATGTGCACGTTTAGTTATGAATATTTCCTGTAAATAGTGCTAAGTGACTGGTAAACAAAATTTGTAATGCAGACAATCACAATTGTATAAAAGCTCTCACAAGTTACTAATGTGCAGTGAACAAAGTAACTCATGACCAAGAGTTGTAGTATTTCTCAGACAAATTGTGTCATTCTTACATATACGGGATCTTTTTCTTTTTTCCTCTGTTAAATGTCATGGTTATTTTCATTGTACCACCTTAAAGTAAAAATAACTTCTGCAGCTCCTTACTATGCTCATATAAGTTTAACCTATTATCTGTAATGTGTTTATTATACATTTATGTTTGTTTACTGTGGTAGAGCACTAATTAGAAATAACCAATTGCAGGTTCGGCCCAGGTTGCATGGCACAAAAAGAGAAACAGAATGCACATACAGTAATAGCTGTTGAAAGATGTAATGGCTTCAGTATGTACATAGGCAAGTATCTCACAGAAGTTATAAGGTGACATTACATATTATAATGAAGTAAGCAAATAGGCTGCTGGATCTAAGCTAACAGATGTGTTTTCATTATAGCTATCAAAAGTCTGATGCACCTCAATCTGTTACTGCATTAGAGATGTAAAGAAAGCAAATGAGTAAGTGGGGTGCCCACTTAACAATCATGTACTTTATTTTCTATAAATGCAATGGGTGGCACAAGTTCTTAACCTTGACAGATAAATACACAAACAGTTTTGCCATAAATCCATCAGTAGCCAGCAGTGATAACAGTAAAACAAAAAAGAGAACTGCAGTACAGTGTCCAACACATTGTACAGTAAAAATGTAGTGCAGAACCTCTCGTACCATCTTTGTCCTGCAGAATTACACAGAAAGGCTCTCTTTTTTTCTTTTGAGTCATTCAGTTCATTCCATTTCTCTTCAGTTTTCACTAAACTCATAGAGTTATTCAGATAAGTCTCATACATTCAGTCCTAATTACAGATGAATATACAGGCAGTTTTCTCAATTTGTCCATTACTTATTCAGCATTACTAAAAGTCAACATACCTTTCATTGCAGACACACTTAACATTGTCCTAAATTTTCTTTATATGTCTTACTGTCCTTTATAACATCCATAAACCACAGTCAAATTCTTTCTACCTTTCATTGCAGACATACTTAACATTGTCCTAAATTTTCTTTATATGTCTTACTGTCCTTTATAACATCCATAAACCACAGTCCCTGCCAGTGTGTTGTATCTAAGTAATCATGATCGACATGCACTAACTGACTTGCTACAAAGATTTTTCCCCCCAGCAGACATAATTGTCGCTACATCTGTTCCTTCTCTTACATACTCACAATGTACTGAAATAACCCTGAATTCACCTGAAAGATTTCTCGAGAGTCAAAGGCAATTTGCACACTTTCACAGTTCCCATCGATGATTTCATAAACCCAGACCTCTGCATCATTTTAGTTTTAGTTTTCAAAAACTCCATTTAATCCAGTCCTCCTCCTCCTTCCAGTGTTCCAGCTTATATCAAATTCTTTCTACATGCTTTATCCTCCATCCAGCTGCTGATCAATATTCTCTATCTGAGCCCATATCACCTTCCTTCTGTTTTGCACTTTAACCTCCTGTTGTTTAATCTGTGTTATGAAAACCTGTTAAGCATTCACAAATTCAGCCTCTTCACCTTCGACCACTTGTAATCTTTTAGTGATCCTTGAGATTAGAGTTGTAACAGAAATCATATTTTGTTCTTTCCAAACTTCTTCTTTCCTTAACATTCAGTTAGATTGCTTTTTATCATTTGAGTAACACTGCTGTGGTGGATGACATTTTTCTTAATTCTTGTCATTATGCATCTCTTCCACAGTTTTCTCAGCCAAATTTTCCATTTTTCCTGCCATCATTTAAATACTGGGACCTTTACGCACTACATTGCCATCACCAGCATCAAAGTACCTTATTTTAAATAAGACAATAAAATGAACAACTAGCAACGGATGGAGCCAGGCATATATAAAGTCCAGGAATTCACATAAAAAACTCACGAACTAGAACAGTTCAAAATGCAGGCATCAAAGAAATCCATGTTGTATATAAAAATATATAAACTCCTTTATTGTAGTTGACAAGAGGTAAGCGCTTTCACTATTCATCTTCATCAGACCATATAACAACTACTAACACACAAACCATTTAAACCAAGCACAATTCAAGTAACAACCGATGATTAAGCAACATCAATCAAACAATTAAGTAGTGGTGCCCAATAAAAAATGACCACATCAGAAATAAATACATAACAATATAACATATAACAAAAGAATCAAAAATGACATAAACCTAACTAAAATAAAATGAAAATAAAAGAAAAAAAGGGCAGAAAAATAAATAAGGATATATACAAAAAGCATGCTAACCTCTGTGCGTTATAAACATATATATATATATATATATATATATATGTACATAAAAAATAAAACTATATATATGTATATAAAATATATAAGAAATATATATATATATATATACATAAATGCATACGAGCATGAAAGTGAGGTAAAATAAAAATACTCAAAACAGGTGCAGTACATGGAAGTGTTCACTTATGAAGTCTCCTTTTCTTCAGAGCAGGCTTAATAGAGGCCCTCTCATTCAACCCCCTGCCCCTATCAGCACGGAGCATGATGATCCAACAGGCCTCTCTGCTCTGTGTGTGTACAAACATCACCTCCCCTAATACTTGGACTAATAGTCTTGATAACTCTAAAACAAAAGGTATGAGACATTCCAAACTCCAGAACATGCTTGGAAAGTGCATTATGTAGGGAGCCCTTCCTAATGTGATATAAATGCTCCCTGATCCTATCATGAAGGACCCTATTAGTTTTACCGACATAAAAGGAGCAGCAGATGGTACATTCTGCCAAGTATATCACATGGGGGGGGGGGTCATGCAATCTGCAAATGCATGGAATATAAACTCCTTACACAAATCAGGGTGAAGAAAAGATTCTGAAGTATTATTAAAAGCACAAAAACTACAATTACCACAAGGTAAGGTAAAGCCAGGAGATGAGGGCATATTGATATGATTCTTATCATAACACAGAAGTCTCTTCAAATTCTTTGAATTCCTAAACCGAAATGTAGGTTTATCACCTACAGTTCTGCGTATATCATCATCCACTTGCAAGATGGCCTAATACTGACCAAACAACCTAATGATATCTCTGTGATCACTATTGTAAAACAAAGGAACCTTAACCTCAAAGAGTATTAAGACCTCTCTCCCTATCAACACAAGGATCTAATATTGGTCCAAAATATGGGCTTGCTGTTGTCAATCTCAAATGATCTAAATCTGACCAATGCCTATCTATCTCAGAAGAGCTATACCCTCGTGCCAACAATTTATATTTCAAACCGTCAATCTCCTTTAGGAAGCCAGATGTAATAGGATTCAATCTGGAAGCCCTTATTCCTTGACCTCTAATTAGATTCCAGAAAATATAACCAGGATGCATGCTAGATCTAAATAAAAAAGCATTTCTATGACAGGTCTTACGATAGACACCAGTATTAATTATATTACCAGGCAACTTCTCAATGTACAAGTCCAAAAACTCAACGCGTGTAAATGACCAGGTAAAACTGAATTTTAAACAGTCAGTCAAATTATTCATCATTTCATGAAAAACAAGCAACCTATCCATGGGACCTTTCCACAACAAGAACAAATCATTGACGAAACGTCGATAAAACAGCACATGCTCCCTAAAACCTTGAGTAGGAAACAAACTATTGTTCTCCCAATGTGCTAGGAACATATTGGCATAGCTATTTGCACACGAGGTGCCCATAGCTACGCCATGTTTCTGAAGATACATCTCACCATTGAAAGTAAAAACATTGTTCTCAAGCACCATCTTTAGGAAATAGCAGATGAGGTCTACCTGTGCTGGGGTGTAGTGACTATGTAACGAGAGGTACTCATACACAAACTGGATGCCCAACCCATTGGGAATCATAGTAAACAAAGATTGTATGTCAAAAGTGACTAATATAATGTTCTCAACACTACCAATGGAAGAAATGCACTGGTAAAGATCTAAAAGGAATTGTTTGGAATCCCTGAGGACCACTGGGTTCAAATTGATTATAGGTCTTAAAAACTTCTCAACATATAAGGAAAGTGGTTCTGTAACCCAGCCACCACCTGCCACTATAGGTCTCATTGGTGGATTGGTAGGGTGCTTATGTATCTTTGGAAGGCCTTGTATGAGTGGAATTAATGGATTAGCTACCTTCAAAAACGAGAAAACATTCTCTGTGACAAGATGGATAGAAAAAACATCTGATATACAGTGATTAACCAGAGACATCACTTTGTAAACATCATCAATGGTGATTCTCTCATAGAAACTACCATCACTCAACATTGAACCCATGGACTGCTCATAATGTGACCTGTCCATGACCACAATAAGGCCACCTTTGTTTGCTGGTCAGATTACTATGTGTTCATTGCACTGTAAATCTCTCAAGGCTCCCTTTTCAGCATGGGATAAATTATTCTTTGATGTACATAATGATTATCACGAGTGTCATAAAAACTAAATACTTCATCTTCAGTTAGTTTCAAATATGCCTCAACCAGTGGATGATTGGTAGGAACATAACTACTCAGTTTCCTGAAACCAGATGGACCATTAACTTCTATACTTGAAGGAGATCCTTGATTCATATCCCCATAGATTAGATGTAACATAATATTTCTACAAAACACCCTTAGGTCTAATATAGTATCAGAGAGTTTACTCCTACAAGTGGGAATAAAGATCAAACTTTTACATAGAACCAGTCTCTCATCAAGGGAAAGCTCATACGTAGAAATATTTAATATTAATGAATCGGGGCCCTCCCCCACATCTTTTTCAAAGTTTGAGACTGATTCTGTTCGCCAGAAAGCTTGCGTTTCTGGCGTCCTCTGTTTGCTGATCTTGTGTGCCCCCCCCTCCTCTTTCTGACCAAACAGGTAGGGGAAAAGGTAGATCATCCACATTCCCATTCCTTAAAGCATTAAGGGAATCAACATCAATCAAAACAGTACCTCGCCACTTAGGTCTAACGACCCTCTCCGATTGATCAACTCTATAGTTATTATCAACAATAATGTGCGGATACAAATTATCCGTAGATGGCATCTCTAAAGGAACATCACCAACACTATCAACACTAGGTGGTAAAGCGGACTGAACAGGTTCCTGTACTGCAACATGATCTTTTAACCGGCAGCCTTTATCTACACTGCCGCTTGGATTAGATTCGTTGACATTGCTAGATGTACCTATATTAGCAGCAACATTATTTAATAGCATACAGTCACGAGTATTGCTTAAGGCAGATCCCACTGACTCTGCCAAGCGTTGATTAAAAGCCACAGTCTCATTCATACTAGTGACCTGGGTCAAATTATTAACACTACTGTGCCCATCCACACCTTGTCCAGTGCGTGGCCACATAAATACGTGGCCTGTCCTAAAATCATTGATGTCACGTAAAAGCTTAGTCTTCTTTTGATAAATAAGTTTCCGTTCAAAGACGGCAACGCCGTCTAACAAGCTCTCAAACAAAGGGTTCAAAACATCCACTCTATAGTTCTTAAGGAGAGCTTCCTGCCTCTCTTGCAGCGACTCTCTCAATTTCTCGTCTTCTGGACAAAAATAATCAATCAATAGGCGCATATAACTAGCGCTTACCTCTAAGTTCAATTTCTGCCACCGAATCAACAAGTCAGGGTATTGTGCACCCTGAGTAGGCATATTAAGCACACGCAAGCCTCGTGGCACAATTTTCTTTTCTAAACAAAGTTCAAAATGCAAGCGTTGTGCATGCAATCTTTTGAGTTTCATGAAATCATGTTCGATACCTTCCATGGTTTGCTGGAGGGCCTCCAAGTCTCCTGTCTCATTCGCCACGTCATCACCGATAGATGGAACATCAAGTTGCCACAAACAACTCCTTTCTCTCTGCAAATACAGAGAGAACATTTCTGAGAAAGGAGCTCCAGCTCCATTCATCTTGGCATTCACTTTGCCATTAGGATTATAGTCTAGTTCAATTGAAGACAGCTGTTCTGATGTCATGTCCTCTCGGATAACCACTAAAAATATGAATATAGCAATAAAAATAAAACGAAAGAAGTGGAATCTGAGTGATAAGTCCAACATTGCTAAAAGAGGATAAAACAAGACAATAACATGAACAACTAGCAATGGATGGAGCCAGGCATATATAAAGTCCAGGAATCCACATAAAAAATTCACAAACTAGAACAGTTCAAAATGCAGGCATCAAAGAAATCCAAGTTGTATATAAAAATATATAAACTCCTTTATTGTAGTCGACAAGAGATAAGCGCTTTCACTATTCAGCTTCATCAGACCACATAACAACTACTAACACACAAACCATTTAAACCAAGCATAATTCAAGTAACAACCAATGATTAAGGAACATCAATCAAACAATTAAGTAGTGGCGCCCAATAAAAAATGACCACATCAGAAATAAATACATAAAAATATAACATATAACAAAAAAATCAAAAATGACATAAACCTAACTAAAATAAAATGAAAATAAAAGAAAAAAGGGCACAAAAATATATAAGGATATATACAAAAAGCATGCTAACCTCTGTGCGTTATAAACATATATATATATATATATATATATATATATATATATATATATATATATATATATATGTACATAAAAAATAAAAAGTATAAAACTATATATATGTATATAAAATATATAAGATATATATATATATATATATATATATATATATATATATATATATACACATGAATGCATACAAGCATGAAAGTGAGGTAAAATAAAAATACTCAAAACAGGTGCAGTACAGGGAAGTGTTCACTTATGAAGTCTCCTTTTCTTCAGAGCAGGCTTACTAGAGGCCCTCTCATTCAACCCCCTGCCCCTATCAGCACGGAGCATGATGATCCAACAGGCCTCTCTGTTCTCTGTGTGTGTACAAACATTACCTCCCCTAATACTTGGACTAATAGTCTCGATAACTCTAAAACAAAAAGCATGAGACATTCCAAACTCCAGAACATGCTTGGAAAGTGCATTATGTAGGGAGCCCTTCCTAATGTGATATAAATGCTCCCTTGCACTAATGCAAATAGCGCACTCTGCTAATGTGTCTGTCTCTAGTGTCATAACACAGTTAGGTAGGGGTTTGAATCTTGCAAATGGAAAGTATGTGTTTAACCTATACCTCGGGAATCATCTCTGTGTCACTGCTGGACAGAGGCACAACAAACTAATGGGCACATTATTTCTAACATAAGGGGTGGCGTAAGCCACATAACTTTGGGCTAGGCTTATAAATGCCTTAGGGCAGATAGCCTAGTATAAACCTATGAACCTCATCCTATCACGAAGGACCCTATTAGTTTTACCGACATAAAAGGAGCGGCAGATGAGGACATATTGCTATGAGTCTTATCATAACACAGAAGATCATTTGAGATTGACAACAGCAAACCCATATTTTGGACCAATATTAGATCCTTGTGTTGATAGGGGAGAGGCCTTAATACTCTCGAGGTTAAGGTTCCTTTGTTTTACACTAGTGATCACAGAGATATCACTAGGTTGTTTGGTCAGTATTGGGCCATCTTGCAAGTGGATGATGATATACGCAGAATTGTAGGTGATAAACCTACTTTTAGGTTTAGGAATTGCAAGAATTTGAAGAGACTTCTGTGTTATGATAAGAATCATAGCAATATGTCCTCATCTCCTGGCTTTACCTTACCTTGTGGTAACTGTAGTTTTTGTGCTTTTATTAATACTTCAGTATCTTTTCTTCACCTTGATTTGTGTAAGGAGTTTATATTCCATGCATTTGCAGATTGCATGACCTCCCATGTGATATACTTGGCAGAATGTACCATCTGCAGCTCCTTTTATGTTGGTAAAACTAATAGGGTCCTTCATGATAGGATGAGGGAGCTTTTATATCACATTAGGAAGGGCTCCCTACATAACGCACTTTCCAGGCATGTTCTGGAGTTTGGAATGTCTCATACCTTTTGATGTTAAGTTGTCTATCTCGCCTTCATTCTTGCTGGATGGGTTCGGAGCCGACCTCGGCTCCGACTCGGCCACTCTAAAAGCTCGAGAGTTGGTTCTACCGGCTCGAGGCTCCCCTTATATCCCACAATGCTAGGCGAGAGTTACCTCAGATCTCGTTTGCCGCTACAGCTTCGAGGTTGGTTGCTTCTACCGGTTCCTGGTGAGTGTTAGCTTTTTATACAAAAAGTTACTCTTTTTTTCCCCTTTTAACTTTAATTCTTCCTAAATTAGTGTAGGATATAGATCTTTATCCCCGACCCTATTTTTTCCCCGTTTTCTTATTAAAAGAACCGTTGGTTCTTCCCTTGGGCCTTTGGCCTTCCCTTCCCTAGGGTGTGTTTGTGTAGTTACTTTAACTTTTTTGTGCTTAATTATTAGTATTTTACTAAAATTGTTATTATTTTTAGTATTAATAATTTTTCTGACAGGGTATAACTGTGTGTTTGGGTGTGTGTTAGTGTACACCTGTCAGTTAGGAAAATGTCAAAGGAAGCAAAGGTCTCTGGATTCAAGAAGTGTGATGCGTGCTGTCAGAAAATGTCTCTGACAGACGCTCACACTTCTTGTGTCTATTGTCTGGGGCCTTTGCACCTGCAGGACTCCTGTGCTGTGTGCCATGGCTTCAGCCCCAGGGTCCTGCAGGAGAAAAAACAAGTTGATTCTGAGAGGCTTGTTAAAACCAGAGGATTCCCTGTCAGTTTCAACAGGGAAGCCCTCTAAGGTATCGAGGTCTTCGGCTCCGGCTTCTGAGCCGAGACCTCAGGTTGTTCAGCCTTTGCCTTTATCGGCTCCGGCTGGAGCCGATAAGACTCAGTCCACAGTTTCTGTGGCTTCCTTGGCTCCGGCCGGGGCCGAGGTTATCGAGTACCGTGTCGGCTCCGACAAGATCTTCGGAGCCGACAACCAGAAAGAGGTCTAGGTCACCTTCTCTTGGCTCCGTTCATTCGGCTCCAGGATCTCCCCTGTTGTCTGAACGGAGCCAAAGGTCTCATTCCTCTAGGTCATCGAGGCTTTCCGATCATGACCTTCAGAGGGTGGTGAGTCGACTACTTAAGTCCGAGGCACTAGCCCAGATGCTTCAGAGCCCGACTCATCAGTCGGTGCCTGCCCCGGTCCATCAACTCTTTCCTCCTTCGACTCTTTTGAGTTCGGAGCCGGGTCGTCGGAACCGAGACTGTGGTCGCCGAGCCGAGACAATTGTCTTCGGCTCCGTCGTCGGCTCCGTTTTCTTCCGTGGAGGAATCTCGGTGCCGGACCTCCTCGTCGGCTCGAGGGGTGAGTGGCATCGGACCCTTGTCCGACCCCCTCTCCCTCTCGGTGCTTGGCTCTGGTGAGTTCGGCTCCGACATCGGCCTCGGAGCCATCACTGTCGGTGCCGAGGGAGGGGGGTCCTTAGCTCCTCGGTGCGGGGACCTCTGGCTCTGCCTGACAGGGGTGCATTCGAGGTCATGCGGAGTGTGTTAGAGCCTGGCTCTACTCCACAGTCGGCTCCGTCAGCCCCTCCCTCTATGCTGCCTCAGGGTAAGTCGACTCACTCCCTCATCCCGGACCGCAGAGAGGCAGCTCCTCAGGAGCCCCCTTTGGGGATTTCATCCTCTTCCGAGGCCTCTCCTGATTTGGCAGAAGAGCCCCTTTGGAAGAGGAAGTGCAAGAGGAAGCACATTGACTCACCTGAGTCTATCACGTCGGACACAGATCTGGATGATTCTGAGGGTTCCCCCCGTTCCCCTTCTGAAGATGTCTCATTTGCAGACATTCTGGAGATCCTTAAACAGAGGGGAAATTGGCCAGCCCTCAACCCTTCGGAGGACGAATCTGTGTATCTTGAGGCGTTTGGCTCTCGTCCTTCCACCTCCTGGGTGTCCCCCCCCCTTCGACCCCCTCATGCAGGTGGTTGCTAAGAAGGCATGGACGGCTCCTGATTCAGTGGACCCCACTCCCAGGAGACCCTCCAAATTCATCACAGCTCCATCAGACAAGCAATTTTTATCAAAAGGAGTTTCTGTGGATGCTATGGTGGTAGCTGCCGCCACAAAGAAGGAACTGGCTGATCCTTCAGTGCCTGTCCATCCACCTAACAAGGAATCTAGGTCCATGGATAGGTGAAGCGGATGTTCTCCTCAGCGACATTTACCATCGTTCGCTGAATTACCTGTGCCATTTCACTCGTCTTCAAAGGGACTTGATCAAGGAAGCGAGTGAAATGTTGAAGGACCCTACAGCTGCGGGTTTCAAGAGAAAATGAACACGCAGCTGGCTACCCTAATTCCATTTCCAACTCCTCCATGCGCCTCCTCTCTTATGCGGCCGATGGAGCGAGCAGAGCCGCAGGAACAGGGGTAGCCTTACGAGGCACGCCTGGATGCGGCTATGCAACTTTGCGGAACCTTTCAAGGCGTCTTTCACGAACTCCCTTTGATGGATCATCTCTTTTGGTCCTCAAGTGAAAGAAACCCTGACTAGGTGCGAGACTGATGGCAAGACCCTTTCTGCCGTCGGAGTCCATTTTCGACTCCTTCTAGGCCTTACCCCAAAGGCCAGAAGGGTGGAAAGATGTGGTTCCGTAAACAATCTCAAGGGACTTAGCCTGACGCACAGAGTCGCTTTCCTACCAGAGGCAGAGGTGGGAATAACAATGGTAGACGCCCTAGGGGCAGGGGGGGTCCGCAGAACCAGGGCAATCGGGAAGCCTTTCCTGACAAGCCCTTTCAGCATCCCTGAGGTGTTGCCCGACTGCCCATCTTCGAGGCAGTCGGGGAAGATTGTCACTGTACCCAGAAGCCTGGCTATCCCTGACTCAAGACAAATGGGTACAGTCCATCATTTCCGAAGGCTATTCTATCCCCTTTCTTCGTTTTCCAAATCAGTCAAAATCCCTTCCAGATGTTCCACCCGCTCAAAGGGATATAGCAGCTTTGGAAATTTCAAAACTGCTTGCAAAAAGAGCAATTCAGCCAGTGTCAGCAGACCAACAAGGATCCGGAATCTACTCAAGGTTCTTTTTAGTTCCAAAGAAAACAGGGGACTGGAGACCAATTTTGGATCTCAGTATCTTGAACAGATCAGTCAAGAAAACAAGATTTCGATGGTCACGCTGCAATCCATTCTTCCCCTATTGGGAAAAGGAAACTGGATGTGCTCTATAGACCTTCAGGATGCGTACTATCACATAAAATGAACAGGCGCTCCAGAAGATTCCTCCGCTTCAGGCTAGGAACCAGTCATTTTCAATTCAGGGCCCTGCCCTTTGGTCTCACCACTGCCCCCGGGTGTTTACCAAATGCATGGCAGTGGTAGCTTCTCACCTGAGACGACAAGGATTCCAGGTGTTTCCATATTTGGACGACTGGCTTCTCACAGCTCCCACCAAGCATCTCCTTCTGATGGCCAGAGATTATACTTTTCGCGTTTGTCAAAAACTGGGTATTTCAATAAATTGCGAAAAGTCTGTTTTGTCGCCTTGTCGTACTATTACCTACATAGGCGCAAATTTAGATACTATAAACATGTCTGCAACGCTAACGAACCAAAGGATATCAGACATTCACAAATTGGTGTCACTTCTTCTCAACAACAACAGAGCCAAAGCCAGGTTAGTTCTAAAGGAGTTGGGAATCATGGCAGCGGCCATACCTCTCCTCCCATTGGCCAGATACCACATGCGGATCCTTCAGTGGATGCTCTTTCTCAATGGTCATACCAGGAACTTCCAATGTCTCACACCATTATGATCACGCAGCGTGCAAAAGCATCTCATGTGGTGGATGTCTTCCCCAGCTCCTGTCGGGAAGACCATTTGTTCCACCTCCTCCAGTTGCTACTCTGACAACGGATGCCTCCCTGATCGGGTGGGGGCATTATCAGGGCAGGACAGTCCAGGGCACATGGCAACCAAACGAATGCCACTTGCACATAAATGTTCTGGAGATGAGAGCAGTGCTTTTAGCGTTGCAAGCCCTTCAAGACTCTCTTCCCTTGGGAGCGATTGCAATCCAGACAGACAATATGTCTGTAGTGTGGTACATCAACAAACAAGGCGGAACCAGATCATACCCCTGTGTCGAGAAGCACTCAGACTGTGGCAATGGGCGATTTCTTCTCAGCGTTTTCTGATAGCAACGCACATCCCGGAAGTCCAATCACATTGCGGACAAGTTGAGCAGAGCTATACTCATGCCTCACGAGTGGTCTCTGAAAGACTCTGTAGTGAGAGATATTTCTCAAGTGGGGTCAGCCTTGCTGCGATCTTTTTGCTACTCCCCAAAACAGCAAGTGCAGAGAATACTTCACTCTATTCCCTTTACCAGGCCAACCCAGCAGAGACGCTCTAGTCCAAGTTTGGCCCCGGGGACTTCTGTATGCATTTCCTCCTTTCCCTCTGATCTCTCAAGTAATACAGAAAGCTATCGCTCAGAAGGCCTCATTGATCCTCATTGCTCCTTACTGGCCTCGACAAGTGTGGTTCCCCTTTCTACATCGTTTTCTCTTGGAGCGACCGTGGCATCTGGACCTAGTTCCAGATCTTTTGATCCACCAGTCGGGTCAGTTTCATCGCTCCCTCCCCTCTCTGAACCTCACTGCTTGGTTCCTCCAGTTCCAACCGTAGCCAGGCTTCCTCAATTATCTCACTCGGTTAGAGATATATTGATAGCTTCCCATAAATCTTCCACTCGAAAGATTTATTTGAGTAAGTGGAATCGCTTCTCATATTGGGCACAAGGAAAGGACATAGATCCTTTCACCGCTTCCATCCAACTAGTCCTTGATTTTCTAGCTGAACTCTTCCATGCAGGTTCATCTCCATCTACTCTTAAGGTTCAATTGGCAGCTATTTCTAATTTTCATGTGGGCATTTCTGAATCTGCCCTAATGTCCCACAAACTTTGCAAAGCCTTTTTGAAAGGAGTTTTTCTTCTCAGACCTCCTATAAGAAATCCTCCTTCTCCTTGGGACCTAAATTTAGTTCTTGCTTCTTTGATTCTTTCCCCTTTCAAACCTGCAGCTTCATGTTCCTTGAAATTATTATCATGGAAAACTCTCTTTCTGGTGGCTATCACATCAGCTAGAAGAATTTCAGAACTTCAAGCACTCAGTTGTCGTTCTCCTTATCTTTTGTTCCATAAGGACAGAGTTTCCTTACGAACTAACCCGTCCTTTTGCCTAAGGTGGTTTCAACATCAAATCTAAACCAAAGCATTGACCTCCTGTCTTTTTCCAGAGTATTCAAATAGGTCTGAACAAAAATTACACTGCCTGGATGTTCATCGTCAATTAAGGTACTACTTGGACAGGACGAAACAATTCAGAAAATCTGATCAGCTGTTTGTCTCCTATCACGGAAAGCAGAAAAGGACTTCCAGTTTCAAAGGTATCATTATCCAGATGGCTAACGTCTCTGATTACCCTTGTTTATGAGATTAGACACCAAAACTGCCTAATAAACCTAAAGCCCATTCCACCAGAGCTTTGGCTACTTCTTTAGCCTTCCAAGACAGACTGCCTATTGACACCATTTGTGCAGCGGCTACTTGGGCTACTCCTCACACTTTTATTTCCCATTATAAGTTGGATTTAGCTTCTAGGCATAGAGCTAATTTTGGTTCCACTGTTCTCAGGAGTCTGTTCCGTTAGGCCACCCGGGACAAGGTGCTAGGGACGCGGTCCCATCCAGCAAGAATGAAGGCGAGATAGACAACTTAACATATAGAAGTTATGTTCTTACCATAACGTTCCATGTTAGTTGTCTTCTTCTCGCCTTCTTCTTCCCACCCTCCTTCCCCCTGGCCTGGACAGACCTAGAGGAGTTGTGATCGTGACCTCTCTTTCTACCACCTCTTTCTTAGTCATATGCTATTGTGCATATTTCTTATTTCAGGATGTAGGTCACCCTTTTCTTCCTGCTGTTAGAGGTGGATTCTATTTACAGTTATACTGTTATTGATATAAGCTGGGTTAGCTTACAAACGAGATCTGAGGTAACTCTCGCCTAGCATTGTGGGATATAAGGGGAGCCTCGAGCTGGTAGAACCAACTCTCGAGCTTTTAGAGTGGCCGAGTCGGAGCCGAGGTCGGCTCCGAACCCATCCAGCAAGAAGAAGGCGAGAAGAAGACAACTAACATGGAACGTTATGGTAAGAACATAACTTCTATTTTTAGAGTTATCGAGACTATTAGTCCAAGTATTAGGGGAGGTGATGTTTGTACACACACAGAGCACAGAGAGGCCTGTTGGATCGTCATGCTCCATGCTGACAGGGGCAGGGGGTTGAATGAGAGGGCCTCTATTAAGCCTGCTCTGAAGAAAAGGAGACTTCATAATTGAACACTTCCCTGTACTGCACCTGTTTTGAGTATTTTTATTTTACCTCACTTTCATGCTTGTATGCATTTATGTATATATATATTTTATGTATATATATATATTTATGTATATATATATATATATATATATATATATATATATATATATATATATATATATATATATATGGGTCTAGGTTACAACGTCGACAGATGAGAAGACCGACAGCGAAATCACCGACGCGAGAAGATCGACGGATGAAAACACCGGCGGAGAACACCGAGATGGGGAAAGGATGTGTAAGTATCGGTAGTGACGGACGTTAGGGTCTTGAGTAAGGTAAGTGTGCGATGTTGGCGTTCTGTAGGGGTAGGGTGGGTTAAGTGAGTTAGGGTTAGAGGCGAGTTAGGTGAGGTGCAGTAGTGAATGTTTTGGGTTAGGCGGGTTAAGTGAGTTAGGGTTAGGGTGCGAGTTAGGTAAGTGCAGTAGTGAATGTTTTGGGTTAGGGGCGAGTTAAGTGAGTTAGGGTTAGCGGGTTAGGTAAGGGTGCAGTAGTGAATTTGTTTGGGTTAGGCGGGTTAAGTGAGTTAGGGTCAGGCGGCAGTTAGGTTAGTGCGATAGTGACAGACCTTAGGGTTAGGGTTTCGGTTAGGGTAGTGGATAGTTGTGTATGTAAGGTTTACTGTTTGTTTGTTAGGATTTAGGTGTGCTTGTGTTGTGTGTGTGGTTTTTGGTCAGGGAATTTGTTTTGTTTATTGGTTGTTGTGATGATGTGTTGAGTGTGTGTGGTGTCGTGTTTATGAGCTGTCGATGATGTGGTGTGGGTGATGTCATTGTCGATGTTGTGTGCTGTCGGTGTTATAACCTAGAACCATATTTATATATATATGTTTATAACGCACAGAGATTAGCATGCTTTTTGTATATATCCTTATTTATTTTTGTGCCCTTTTTTTCTTTTATTTTCATTTTATTTTAGTTAGGTTTATGTCATTTTTAATTTTTTTGTTATATGTTATATTTTTATGTATTTATTTCAGATGTGGTATTGGGCACCACTACTTAATTGTTTGATTGATGTTCCTTAATCATTGGTTGTTACTTGAATTATGCTTGGTTTAAATGGTTTGTGTATTAGTAGTTGTTATATGGCCTGATGAAGCTGAATAGTGAAAGCGCTTACCTCTTGTCGACTACAATAAAGGAGTTTATATATTTTTATATACAACTTGGATTTCTTTGATGCCTGCATTTTGAACTGTTCTAGTTCGTGAGTTTTAGAAGTGGATTCCTGGACTTTATATATGCCTGGCTCCATCCGTTGCTAGTTGTTCATTTTATTGTCTTGTTTTATCCTCGTTTAGCAACGGAGGACTTACCACTTGGATTCCACTTCTTTGGTTTTATTTTTATTACCTTATTTTAAATGCCATAATGTTAGTTTAATAAAACACAGTACTTACTGTTAACAGGGGATTCATCCAGCCTTGACAAGCACCACCTACTTTCTCCATCTACTACTCTTTTGAATGATTTTGTATATCCTATTTTAATGTTATAGTGGATACCAGATTAATATAAGTTGGAATTTTAGAAATTACTGTAACATTTATTGTGGACACATTTGTCATATAAATGCAAAAAACTTTGTCCTAAAACCAAGCCAGAATGATGCCTCATTGTTTCTTCCCTGGTCAGTTTCTTTCCGATTCAGATGTGCCATGCCATACAACCTATCCATATCCAAATCACCAGATAGGAAGTGATGCAGTTAATTGATGGTCCTGTTACCACGTGGAGCTTTCTTTTAAGACATTCCTGTGAAACAGTAAATTGAAATACATCTAGACTGCATAATTGCTATTTTTCCTTTTCATAGTCTTGCAGTGACGTTTGGCGATGATTTTTTTAAAGAAGGGACAAACAGAGCTCTGATATTGCAGTACGTTGAGTCCTCCCATCTAAAGTACATATTTTGATCCTTGAAAACTTGTTTTAGGAAATGCAGATGGAAGTATTTCATTGAAAGATTTATTTGCTGAAGCATTTTTTGAACAATAGACCTTTAGCACACTAAACATGAATTAGTTCCCATTTTACTAACTTTTGTTCAAAAGTATTATGACGTAACTTATACCTTAATAAAGTTTAATAAGCCCAAATCAACCTGTAGGCCTTTATTGATTGCAACAAAAATGTTTTCCAAAGAAGTAACAATGAATTGTAATGTCTCTTACTTCTAATTTTTATTAGGTCTTCTTTAAGGCTAACTTAAACTCCTTACTGTATAACTTACATGTCCTTATACCAAAACTTACATACAACTTCCTGTTAATATATTTCCACTGAGATACATATACATATAAACTACAAGCAGTAATCAGTAATACATATAAACTACATACAGCAGTTAATAACATTTCTAGATTTATCCTTGAGATAACGACACCCATTGTTGTGGTGTAATAGAATGTTTCAACTGGCTTCCATTAAACAGCAGAGGTACACTTATTTTTGATAACAGTTGTTTATAATAGTACAATTTCAGCCAATAACCACCCATTAAAAACTAAACTACTTATTAGGCAACGAACTTACAGATATACGTAAGATGTAAAAGAATCAATGACTTTCACTAGACTTCATTATCAAACCATGGTAAGAGAAAAGACTTTTTCTGAACTTGGACCTGCTATCTGAAACCACATTCTGCAGCTGTTAGGAAACAAAACACACTAGAACCATTTAAATCCAAGCTAAAAGAATATCTCTCAAACAAAGCTGCCTATACTTACTTCAAAGATGGGTACCTGTATCTCTGACCAGTTTCTTGACTTTGACTTGACTTTCAGCATTACTTAATTATATTACTAAATGATAAAGCGTCATATGCTTTGTAAATATTGTAAATATCATGGCCACTAGTCTGTAAGTGTTATACATATGTCCTTGTACTTGTTCAATGTCCCTTTTGTTCACTGCTGATACGTGTCATGTACATTACTTCAGAGGTATCTGTGATGTACTACATTTGTCATAACTGCATATTTGATACAGTTCATGTTTTGTTCTTACTCATGTAGCTTGGGTCATGGATGAAAAGGCTTTGTGGACCGATATATTAACCTGGTTAACAGATGAAATGAATAAACAAATAAAAAAAATTTCTGCTGCTTATGATGTCTCTTTCTAGTTGTATATGGAAGCAGCTATATCTGTGCTGCAGTCTTCGGTATATTCACTGCTGAAGTAAATAATCTGGTGAAATGCTGTACTGGATTATTTAGGAGCTGACAGACCTTATTTATTTATGTATGTATGTATGTATGTCCAAGAATACTTGCTGATACTTTCCTGACTCACATCCCAATATCTACAAACCATTTGATGTTATGTAGTCCTATCTCTCCGTAATTCTTGCTGGATGGGTTATCGGCTCCGACTCGGCTGATACTAAAGTTCGAGAGCTTTTACTGGCTCAAGGCAAACCCCTATCCCATGGTGCCTCACGGCAATTCTCCAGATCTCGTTTTCCGCAAAAGCTTTGAGGTTGTGTCTTACTGGCTCGTTGGCTAAGTAACAGTTTATTTACTAAATCTAGTTCTTTTTCTTAACTTTTAGTATCCTATTACAGTCTTTACTAATATTTACCTCTTGTGTGACTGTTATTGAGAGTTTTTGACCCCTATTTTTCCCCTTAGGACTGTATGGCCTGTTTAAGTTAGAGGGCCATAGTGCCCGTTTAAGTTAGAGGGCCTTTCCTCCCTGAGTGTGTATCTTAAAAAAAAAAGTTATATAATTTCTTCTTCTTTACTACCTTATTATTTGTAGTTAGTACTTAGTTATTGTTGTTGTTGTTGCTTTCTGTAGCTAAACTATAGTTTCAGTCAGAATGTGTAAAGAAAAGGATAGAAAGCATAAGGATCATTGCCCTTCAGGGTTTAAAAAGTGTGATAGATGCTCACAAAAAATGTCTTTGATAGACAGTTACACCACTTGCCTGTACTGTTTAGGTGAAGCTCATTTGCAAGAGCCCTGTACCTTTTGCCATGCGTTTAGCACCAGGGTCTTGAATGAGAGGAAACTAAAACAAATTGATAGGGGTCTCATGACCAGTTCCTTCCAGGAACAGCTGGAACTCGGTCAGGCAGCTCCTAAGTCTTCAAAACAAAAATCTTCGGCCCCAGCTTCGGAGCTGTCAAAAAAGACCAAAGCATCGGAGCCAAGGAGTTCTGGCTGCGATTCAGCTTCTTCCACATCGGTACCATTGGTCTCCTTGGTGCCGAGGCAACCTTTGGTACCAAGACTTTTACCTGATATTGATCCTGTGTCACCTACCTTGAGATCTCCTATTTTGGGGAGGAGGAGATCTCCTTCTGTATCCACCAGATCCTCCAGGACACTGTCAGATGAGGACATCAAGCAGGTGATGAAGAGGTTGCTTTCAGATCCAGTTCTGGCAAAGAAATTGGCCCCTCCGGACCCAAAGGCTTCGGAGCTGACACCTTTACCTGCCACTGTTCCTCCTCCGACTGCTTCACTCTCGGAGCCTATTACTTCAGGTTCTTCAGTCTTGGATCAATCGGTTCCAGAGATCCTCCCCGCTTCCTCAGAACCAATTACTTTATCCTCAGTGGCTCAGTCTGGAGCTGAGGGATCTAGGAGCCGACACTCTCGAGTTGACTCCGAGGGGGACAGTCACCCTGGGTTTTCTTCGGAACCGACTCTCCCTCTCGGTGCCTCGACTTGACTCAGCTCGGCTCCCACATCTGCTTCGGAGACATTCCACCTTGCTCGGAGCCGACCATCCATCTTCTCAGAGTGGAGGTCTTCTTTGGAGTGGGGGGAAAGGCTTTCAAAGCTATAGAGAAGGTTTTATCTTCTGCTAAGGCCATACCTTTGGAACCTGTGTCCCACCAACAGCAGGCAGCAACCTCTTCTCTCCTGCCATCCCCTCAGCATAGGGAACCGGAGGCCCAAGCAGCCTCCATTGGAGGTGCCCCCTCTTCTGAGACCTCCCCAGATTATCCCACTGGAGTGATCCCTTGGAAGAGACTGTGTAAGAGGAAACATGTTGACTCACCTGAGTTTGTCACTTCTGACACTGATTTAGAGGAATCAGAAGGGTCCCCTAGATCCCCCTCTGAGGATGTCTTATTTTCTGACATCCTAGAAATCCTTAGACAGAGGGGTGATTGGAAGACCTCTAACTCTACTGAGGATGAATCAGTGTATCTTGAGGCCTTTGGTTCCCGACCTTCCACCTCCTGGGTGACACCGCCTTATGACCAACTCTTGGGGGGGGTCATATCGTGGAAAGCATGGACCTCCCCAGACTCAGTGTAGCCCGTCCAGAGGTGGCCAAATAAATTTATCACAGCACCTGAAGATAAGACTTTTCTTAGCAAAGGAGTTCCCGTTGATGATATGGCGGTAGCAGCGGCCACCAAGAAGGAGTTATCCGAAACATCTTCTAATATCCATCCTCCTAACAAGGAGTCCAGGACGATGGATAGATATGGAAAGCGTACCTTTTCTTCAGAGGTATTTACACTAAGATCACTGAATTACCTTACCCATTTTACTCGTTTTCAGAGGGATCTCCTGAAGGAGTTAGGAGATACCCTTCAGGGTTCAGTAGCTCCTGGATCAATGGATAAGGTTTCTGTGCAGCTCTCCACCCTTACTTCGATAGCTAACTCCTCCATGAGGCTGATATCGTATGTAGCAGGCGGAGTGAGTACGGCAGCCGCAGCAGGAATATCCCCCAGGAGACATTCTTGGCTACATCTTTGTAATTTCATGGAATCCTTTAAGTCTTCCTTCACTAGCGTCCCCTTTGATGATTCATCTCCTTTTGGACCCCAGGTGAAAGAGACTTTGACCAGGTGCAAGCAGGAAGGGAAAATCTTATCTGCTGTCGGAGTCCATTTCTCCCTCCCATCTAGACTCTATCCCAAGGGTAATACGGGAGGAAAAATGTGGTTCTGTAAATCCCAAAAAGGTTTCCCTCAGGCACAAAGTCAACCCTCCCCTAGAGGCAGAGGGGGAGGATATAATGGAAGATGCCGCCCTCACAGCAGAGGAGGTCCACAACATCAGGTAGATAGAGAAACCTTCTCTGATCATCCCTTCTATCGCCCCTGAGGGGTTGGCTGACTGTCTATCTCTGGAGGCATTCGGGGGTCATCTATACCCAAACGCCTGGCTAAGCATCTCGCAAAATTGTTGGGTACACACCATAATATCCAGAGGTTATCTGATTCCCTTTGTTTCCGAACCACCAACAAACCGGTCTCTACCAGACGTACCACCCATTCAACTAGATCGTGCAACATCAGAGGTCATCTCGTTGCTGCAAGAAAAGCGTCATGCAAGAAGTACCCACAGAACAAATAGGATCTGGAACTTACTCTTGATTCTTTTTAGTTCCAAAAAAGACAGGGGACTGGAGATCAGTTCTAGATCTCAGCAGGCTCAACAAGTCCATAAAGAAGTCAAAGTTCCCAATGATCACTCTGCAGTCGACATTCCCTTTTATCGGGAAAGACAATTGGGTGTGCTCAATAGATCTCCAGGACGCGTGCTACCACATCAAAATGGACAGGTGCTCCAGGAGACACTTACGCTTCCGTCTGGGAGCCAGTCATTTTCAGTTCCGAACACTGCCCTTTGGTCTCACTACAGCCCCCAGAGTGTTCACTAAATGCATGGCAGTGGTAACAGCTCACCTGAGATGTCAAGGATTCCAGGTGTTTCCGTACCTAGACGACTGGCTCCTCACTGCTACCACAAAGTGTCAACTCATCAGAACCAGGGACGAGACTATCCTTGTGCGCCAGTCTAGGCATCATAGTCAACCTAAAAAAAATCAGTCTTATCTCCTTCACAGCACATTGTATTCTTAGGCTCAGAAATAGACACAACCACCATGTCAGCAAGACTAACACCAGAAAGAATAGAGTCTCAACGTAGTCAAGTCAGATCCTTGCTAAACAAGCAAAAAGTTCAGGCCAGGGTAGTCCTTCAAGTCCTAGGGACTATGGCTTCCTCCATCCTATTAGTTCCTCTAGCCCATCTACACATGAGGATACTTCAATGGCTGTTATTTGCCCAATGGTTGATGAAAGACCTTCCATTGTCTCATCAGATTTCTATAACAAACACCTGCAAGAAGGATCTGACATGGTGGTTGCACAAAGAACAACTTTTCCTAGGCTGTCCACTTGTTCCTCCCCAAGAGAAAGCAGTTTTGACCACAGACACTTCCCACATAGGGTGGGGGGGGCATTATCTAGGAATGTCCAAGGTACTTGGCAGAACCACAAGAACCACTTTCACATTAATGTTCTGGAGATGATAGCGGTGCTGCATGCATTGCAAGTACTTCACTGCTCCCTTCCCACCAGGACAATTGCAACAGCATGTCTGTCATGTGGTACATAAGCAAGCAAGGGGCAACCAAATCTTACCCGCTTTGCCGAGAGGCCTTAAGAGTTTGGGAATGGGTGATGGACACTCAACGTTTTCTGCTAGTAGCAACACACATCCCGGGGAAATCCAATGTAATAGCAGACAAACTCAGCCGAGCGATTCTGATGCCTCACGGGTAGTCCCTGAATGCAGAAGTTGCGAAAGAGATCTTTCACAATTGAGGCCAGCCTTGATGCGACCTATTTGCCACTCACCTGAACACCAAATGCAGCAAGTACTTTGCCCTCATTCCCCATCCGGGGATGTCACCCAGGGATGCTCTAGCCCAAGATTGGCTCACGGGACTTCTTTATGCCTTCCCACCTTTTCTTCTCATCCCAATGGTAATACAGGAAAGCAAAACAGTTGAGGAGTACCCAGATCCTCATTGCTCCTTAAAGGCCTCGACAAGTATGATTTCCCTTCCTGTGGCACTACCTATTGGAGGAACCATGTATTCTGGACCTATCTCCAGACCTCCTGATTCATCAGTCGGGGCAGTTCCATCCCACCATCCACACCCTCAAATTGACAGCATGGCTGCTCCAGTTCCATGAATAGCCAGGTGCATTCCCCTATCTCCTTCTGTCAAACACATTCTGATCTCATCCCATAAGCCTTCCACTCAAAAATTATGCTCCAGCAAATGGAAAAGGCTTTCTATTTGTGCTACAAACCAAGGCTTAAATCCATATATGGCTCCTATAGAATCTATTCTGTCCTTCCTTGCGTCAATTTTTCATGAAGGAGCTGCAGCTGCTACAGTCAGAGTTCAGTTAGCTGCCATTTCCAGTTTTCATTTTGGCTTCACGGGAAATTCTATCACGTCACACTCTTTGTGCAAAACTTTTTGAGAGGAGTTATTCTTCTCAAGCCTCCAATCAGACAGCCATTAGAACCCTGGGACTTAACCTTTGTCCTCTCATCTTTAATGTCTGCACCCTTTGAGCCCTCTTTTTTCATCAGATCTGAAATTGTTGTCTTGGAAAACACTATTCTTAGTAGCCATAACATCTGCTAGGAGAGTCTCAGAACTGCAAGCCCTTACTATTCGACCTCCTTACATTATTTTCCACAAGGATAGTGTCTCCCTCAGGACAAACCCCTCCTTTCTTCCCAAGGTATGCTCAGAGCATAATCTGAACACTACTATTGAACTACCTGTGTTTTTTCCAAACCACTCTAATAAATCTGAGCAATCAGACGTTCACAGAATTCTCAGATTTTACTTACACAGGACGAAAGAATTCAGAAAATCAGATCAATTATTTGTTTCCTTTTCTGACAAGAATAAGGGCTTGCCTGTTTCCAATGTTACTCTTTCAAAATGGCTCTCGGATTGCATTTCCTTTGCTTATCAAACTGCTGGAAAACAATTACCTAACAAAGTAAAAGGCCATTCTACTAGAGCTGTATCTACTAAATGTGTCTTTAGATCTAGGCTCCCAATTGATACTATTTGCACAGCAACTAATTGGGCAAGACCACATACTTTTGTCACTCATTACAAATTGGATTTGGCCTCCCGGGGCAGGTCATTCTTTGGGTCCACTGTGCTGAAGAGTCTCTTCGCTTGAGCCACCCAGGATAACGGTGCTAGGGGCACTGTCCCATCCAGCAAGAATTACGGCGAGATAGGACTACATAACATAAAGAAGTTATGTACTTACCATAACGTTTCATGTTTGTAGTCCATCTCGCCTACATTTTTGCGTCCCTCCCTCCTACCCCCTTCCTGTTTCTGAAGGATCTGGTGGACTATACTGGTGCTGTCTGACCTGGTTTTAGTTGTTGTTCACCTGGCATGGATTATATTACAAAATTCTTTTTTGTCTGTATGTATACAGTTTCTGATAATTCATACCTGTTAGGTACTTATTGCTTTCTTGCAAACAAGATGTGGGAAATTGCTGTGAGGCACCATGGGATAGGGGTTAGCCTTGAGCCAGTAAAAGCTCTCGAGCTTTAGTATCGGCCGAGTCGGAGCCGAATATCGGCTCCAAACCCATCCAGCAAGAATGTAGGCATGATGGACTGCAAACATGGAACATTATGGTTAAGTACATAACTTCTTTTTTTCCTCACTGTCCTAGTAACCAACACCTGTGGATCACATCCCCTTTTGCTCCAGAGAGAAGATACATATTTTAGTGCCCATCATAAAGGCCACAGAGTGGGCTTCTTGGGCCATCGTACTGCAGGCAGATAGTTCTTTTGCATATTCATTTAACCTCTACTGTCATTATATGCAGTACTTTGGTGAGGTAGAGGTATGATCATGTATACACACACGCTTAGAGCAGCTGTTAGAACCTTGAATTTATAAAGTCAGTCTGTCCATACAGCTTGTTGTATATTTTTTGGCTACAGAACACTCCTGCAGCAGACTCCTCCACGCTGCTTTGATAGCTGGTCTGCAGCCATTCATTTCTTCCCCTTCCTGACCCTTCTCCCAGAAGTCTTCTGGTATCTGGGCCAGTGGCCAAAGTCGGGATGTTGGTGGTTATAGCAATGGGCTAGTAACTCTTTGATTCATGATACTATCACTGCCTGCAGATGTGTTGAACTTGGTCATAACACTGCACTTTCTGTTATAGTAGTAAGGCTGCTTCATGCCGGAAAACCTGCCATGAGACTAACACACATTACCACTACCTACGAAGACAACATAGAAAATAATTCCTTATGCCTCCGTCAAGTTAGAATTGATTTTAGTAATTTCCTTTGAACTTTTACTTGTAGCTTACTCAAAGTACCTGAGTTCGATTTCCTTTTTCTTTTTAATCCTTTGTGCAATGTATTTATAAAACTCTTAATTGCTTGTGTGAACCCATCTTATATCATTTGTACTTTGTTTTTAATTTTGTAGCCTCTTTATTCTCCTTGGTGCACTTTAAATTTTAATCCAGCTAATGTGTTTACACTGTTTCTGTACAAAGTATCATTACTAATGACTGCATTCTTTGAGGGCCTGTTGATATGACTTTAAAACCATTTGCTACATTTTTGATCCTAGTGTCATATTTCAGTAACATGTTTCTCCCTTACTGAGAGACATTCAGTTCCAATCTACATAACTATGGGCAACTAGATCAAACTTTCCTTTTATTAACTAACTATAACTAGCACTAACTGCTGTTTTTAATTTTTTTTCTTGTTGCCTTAGGTCTCGGTTCAATGCCATGGAAGCAGAACAAACATCACTGCAGTGTTGTAATTTTCAATGTGCTAGTACACCATGAATAACCCCCCCCAGTTACATCAGCTTAAAAAACCCAGAGCAGGATGGAGCTCCTTAAATTCTTCTGATTCTCTGAATACTTTGCTCAAATGACCTAGGATGCACAGGCTCTGCAAAGTCATGGTTACTCAGTCAAGCATCCGTAGTGCTAAGATTTCCAAATCGACTCTGATTTTCATCTTATGACATTCTGGGGTACTGTTAATGTGCTGCTGTAAAACTCTACTCCTCCTCCTCTAATTCATTGCTGTTTCGCTGTGACTGGTCTGATCTCCATGAGCTCTTTTCTTTTGCACTTTCAGATTCAGTCTGTTGTTTATGGTCTTGTGTATTTGTTACACTTCAGTTACTGCTTGATGAGCAGTCTTCCATGGCACTAATACTAACTCTGTATTAGCTGTACTGTTAAAGTGAGAGGAGATGCCTTCTTGTACTGATTGATAGCTATCTTTTCTGTGATTTCTATGATCAGATACTGTTTTGCCAAGTGTGGAAGATGACCATGGTCATTCCACTTCACAATTCACAAGCCTGGCTCTCCTCAGCATGCCGAGAAATATAGACTCTTCATTTTATACTTATCAGACTATTTGACCATCTGGGTCCCTCATCTGTAAATCTTAGGCGTGAAGCTGCAGGGAATAGGATCACTTCTCAATCCAAATTTCCCCAGGTTGCAGAGTTCCCCCATCCAATAATGCACCTTGATATTCTTCCTCTCTATTACGTTGTTGCTGCTAACCCACATTGTCATCTGCTACTCCTGCTGCTTAATTTAGCAATTAAAAAGTATTTGTGTAAGAATTTATATATAGAGTTTTGGGTCAATGTCCAACTTAATGCCTTCAACTTTCCTTGTTGTGACATCCCTCAACTGATTACTAATCAAGGAGCCTCATTCCTCAGCATTGACACTTGTGGGGAATGTTCACTTAGAACAAAAACAGATACACACAGTATTTTTAGAAGCAGCTATCTGCACCAAGCACAATTTCCCTTAAGGGCACACAGGGAGCACACTCCATTCTCTCCAGGCTCCAAAAAAGACTCCACCTTTCTCTCTGCAGAAGTCAATGCTCTGTGTGACTGTTCTAAGTAGCTGACACACACACTCTTTGAGATTTGATTTTCACACACACACACACACACACCTAGGAAAGGCTAGCACAGATTTACCCGCTATGCCATCTCCACCCAGACTATAAGGTAGATTCACTGTCACAAGCCAGCTACTTTAAGGCTCTTACCAGGGTACCCAATCAGAATCAGAATGAGAATCACACTTATTGGCCAAGTATGCCTGCACACAATGAATTTGACTCTGGTTTCAGTGACTCTCCAAGTATAAATTACATAAACAACATACATAGAAGTGTTAAGAACAAGACAAACAACATGCATGCAACTATTAAGAACAAGACAACAAAGTAAATATACATATACATACTAGGTGCAAAGTCAACTAAGTGCAAGAAATACTGAAATAAACTCTGAAAGAAACTATCTCTTTCATTTTCCAACTATAAAGACCGAGTTTGCACGGTTTTGTGCACCGGGCAGTGCCGGTTAGCTACGGTTAAATTATTCCCGGCTCCACTAAGTCTCCTCTTCAGTTTTTCCCTTGAAACTAGTCTAACTCTCAATCTAAGCACTCAAAAATCATCTTACAGCCCAGCACTTGCTCAGACCTAATAGCAAGCACTAATATACCCTGACACTGATTGCCCAGCGGGGCAAGGCTCTTTATTCACCTAAACAGCTCACCATACTATTCAGGCATGACCAAAGGGCAACTTCAGGTGAACTCTCCAGTCCAGCTGGTGAATCTGGGTATCCTGAGGCAATGTTACAACTGCCTCATGTACACAGGCAACCCTCTCCTCCTACCACAAAACACTAACATATGCGAGAGATGCAATTATACAGCCAAACTGGAAGCTAAGCTGTCTCTACCCAAGACTGGAACAGACAGTCAAGAGGAGAAGGTTAACACTTGCACCACAACTCCAGCCGCACACAGACCTACTAAAACAGCACTGGCAAAAAATACACATAAATACACAAAATCATACTCAGAGGCCCTAAATAAAAACCTGCAAAAGCATCAGAGACCTCCAAAGCAGACACCCAAACAACCTGCACTCCCCTTCACAAACCAGACAACACACAAAACACAAAATCAGTGTGCCACACAATCACAACCCTTAAGGCGAAATAACATACCTAACACACTAGTAATAGGTGACTCTATAGTCAGGCACACTGATGTCCCACTCACTAGGCTGGACAAGCAGAAGGTTACTGTTAGCTGCCTGTCGGGAGCCAGAATCCACCACATAACTCAAGCACTCAGGTCACTCCAGAACAAGTACAAATATGACTCTGTCACTGTTCATGTTGGTGTGAATGACCTGATACGTACCTCCCTGGACTACATGAAAAGAGACATGGAAGAGCTCTCTGATCATGTAGCCCAGGCTGGTATGACCCTGACCCTGAGTCGCATCCTGCCCTCACCAAGAATGATACCTCAGTATAAAGAAAAAATGATCAATTTCAACAATTGGCTAAGCTTCTGGTGTCATTCAAAGGGGATCCAATGTTTGTCAGCCTGGGGCGACATGCTCGACAAGCCACATTGCTTCGCAAGAGATGGCTTGCACCTGTCACCCCGTGGCTTTCGAATACTGGCCAAGACTCTTGCTGCCCCCATAGTCCTTTTTTAGGCAAGGCTCAAAAGTCAAACCCACCTCCGTAAAAAAAACAAAAAACTGAGGGTTATGCTACTCAACGCCAGGAGTTTAAATCTCAAAATGCACGCGCTCAAAGCACTCCTCAGTATGGAGAACGTCGAAATCTGTGCAGTAACTGAAACCTGGTTCAAGGCTCCAGAGAGCACCCCAGCAGTACTGGGCTAAAACTCATACCACACGTTTCGGCCACAGAACACGGACCGAAACACAAAAGGAGGGGGTGTATCCATATTCATCAAGGATACCTACACCTCCAGGTTAGTGGCGCAGCATGATACCTCTGAGATCATCCATGTGCAACTAACATCGGGCAAATCTGCAATGCAAATTGTGGCCTGCTACAGATCACCCTCCATGACCCAGGACCACCACTCCACCTTTCTGGAGACACTAGAAAACATGAAGGTCCTACCAAACACCCTGATATTGGGCGATTTCAATTACCCCACCATTCACTGGGAAAACTACTTGAGTACAAATTCCCAGGCCCAGCGCTTCCTGGAATTCATCAACTCAAATGCCCTGGATCAGCTGGTAAACTTCCCTACCAGAGGTGAAAACATATTGGACCTGGTCATCACCAACATGGGCAACAGGTGTTCCACACCAGAGGTCAACCTGTCACTGGTTAGATCAGACCATAAACTAATCACTCTGGATGTCCACACCCCACCACCACCCCCAACTAAGGAAACCACAGTAACAAACTTTTCTAAAGCAAACTTCACTTTACTTAAGACAGAGGTGGTAAGTTTCACAGCCCCCACACTAAAGGATAATGCTGCCCAAGATGCAGACACCTTTACAAATGCACTCTATGAGCACCTACAAGGATGCATGGATCATGCCCTCCCTAGCAAAACCAAGACTCACTCCTCTAAGAGAAGGAAATCAGTTTGGTGGACCCCTGCAATAAACAGGCTATACAATAGAAGGAGGAAACTAGTTCAGAAAAAAAGCAAATCCCAAGAAGGAAAGACATCCCTGATCAGTATCAGTAAGAAACTGAGGTCCCTCATGAAATCATCCAAGGCTAACTTCAAAAGAAAAATAGCCAAGAATTCAAAAGATAACCACAAAGTCTTCTTTAGATATGTTAAGAATCTAAGTGACAACTCACAGATATGCACTGAACTAGTGCAAACTAGCACAAAATATACTGAACCTACTGATATTGCCAACATCCTGGCAGATAGATTCAGTGCAAACTTCACCCCCTCTCACCTCCAAAAGGGCCCACAACAATACTGGAAAAGTTTACTGTCCCAAAAATCACAGACACACAGGTGAAAACAGCCCTTTCAAAAGCCAAAAGCACAGCATCAATGGGACCAGATGGTGTCTCAGGCTGCGTCTTGCATGAACTACAGAACGAACTAACCCCCCACCTAAACACGCTGTTCAACCTCAGCCTCTCCACAGGCTATGTGCCCATAGAATGGTCCACAACAATGGTTATTCCTCTCCACAAAGAAGGGGCCACAACTGACCCTGGTAACTATCGCCCCATAAGCCTGACTAGCCTGGTGTGGAGCTATGGAGCACATCATCATGGAACTCATTAACAAAGACATTGGGAAGCTCCAAACACTTGACCCGACCCAGTTCAGCTTTGTTAAGGGCAGATCATGCCTACTAAACTTGGTTGACTTCTTCGAGACAGTCACCAAGGCCATAGACGAGGAAAAGGTGGTTCACACAGCCTACCTTGACCTCGCCAAGGCTTTCGACACCATTCCCCACTTGGGTATTACAGAAAAACTCACCAGCCTGAACATAAACTCCTACGTCACAAGATGGGTTGCCAACTGGCTTATAGACAGGACTCACACAGTAAGAATAGCGAGCTCCAGGTCCGACTCTAAACCAGTCACAAGTGGTGTCCCGCAAGGCTCAGTCCTGGGACCCCTACTGTTCGGCATATACTTCTCAGAAGTACAGGCAAACACAGGAGGACTATGGCTAACCAAGTTCACCGATGACTGCAAACTCGGAGCCAAAATTAACTCTCTGGCTGACACGGACATCCTCCAAAAGGGCCTTACTGAGATGGACACCTGGTGTCAAAGTCATGGCCTCAAGCTAAATGCCAAAAAATGCATAGTCATCCCATTTGGGAAAAACAAAACACCCACAAATTACCACGTAGGTGGCAACCCCCTTAATGCAGAAGAGGTAATAAGAGATCTGGGGACCCAGGTAGATAGTAATCTCTCCTTTGACAATCATATTGCCAAAGTAGTTAGGAAATCCTTCTATGTGGCCCATCTAATTGCTAAAGGGTTCGCATTTGGAAATAAAGAGGTTATAGTGCCCCTCTACTCGTCACTCATTAGACCCATCATAGAGTACAATGCCCCATTTGGGATGTACCTCACAAGACACTTCCAACAGGTGGAAAGACCACAAAAGTACCTCACCAAGAGGATCACTAGTCTCAAACATATGTCCTAAGTAGCCCGACTGAAAAAACTCCGGCTGTACTCAGTGGCATATCGCTTACTCAGAGGTGATCTCTGCCTGGCTTACAAAGCCACGTCCAACTCAGAATTGATGGACATGCTCTACCTAAAGAAATTCAAGTCACTGCGAGCCACGTGCTCTCGTGAGCTAAACCTCGCCACAACAATAAATAGAACATGCTTGAGGGATAGATTCCTGTCACAGACACTCCCCATGCTTTGGAACAAAATTCCAAATTACATCAGGCAGAGCCCCTCACTAACACTCTTCAAGAGAAACCTTGATGAGTGGATGGGTAACAGAAAATACACCCTTGGGGTCACTTCATTGGCTCTGCTTGACAGAAGATCAGTTAATTAATCAATGGGGCGGCGAAAGCGAAACACTCTGGATAGGCCTATAAATGCCCTTGGGTAGATAGACTAGTACCTACCTATGAACCTATGAAGTATTAATATATAAACAATACTACAAAATCCTCAGAGGCTTGGAAAAAAGAATACCCCAACATAATAAGCTGAGTTAACCGTTGATGAACGTGATGGTCTGTGGAAAAAATCTGTTCTTATATCTGCTTGTTTTGGTGCATATTAATCTATAATGTCTGGCTGATGATGATAGTAGTTCAAAAAGATGGTGGCGTGGATATGAAGGATCAGTGATGATTTTCCCTGCTCTCTTCAGGACTCTAAAATAGTACAAGTCCCGTACTATTTACTCATAGTAAAATGAATACTTATACAAATGGTAGTGTTAACCAGCTGGCAAGACTTTCAGGAGCGTAATGCCACAGTGCCACTAAATAAATGCAGGTGCTCTCAAAAGTTAAAATATTTTCTAAAGGACCAGCCACAATGAAAAGTTTAGATGCATTTAATAATTAAAAAAATGAGAATACTGAGTATATATTTACAATAAAGATTAGAGTTTTAATCTACAGGAAATATAATAACACAGATGGAAAGACTCAGACAGATACATAAAAATAATACATGTGAGAGTGTTCAATCTCGCCATTTGTTCTTACACCTGAGTCGGCCGCTTAGCAAAGCTCTGCATCGAGAAGAAGCTCGAGACCAACCTATCTCCCACAATTCCCTCTGCCCTTACCTCAGATCTAGTTTGCCGCTGCAACTGATCACATCGCTTGAAGAGCTCTGAGCCAACGTCAGATAAGATACAGCTTTTTTTCTAATACAATTTGATCTAAAAGTTCTTGGATTATTAAGACTTGTTAGTGTGTGCATGTGTGTGTATGGTCTTGGTTCCGATTGACTAAATTGTTAGTGTTTTGTAACAGTTTTATTTAGTTAGGATCCCTAGGGCCTACCCCACTCACTAAATATCGGATTCGACTGTTAAATTTGTTAATATCACTTCTTATCCTTTCTTCACAGCCTTTGGCTAAGTTTAAGTGTAGTGATTGTTGTTTCACTGTTGCGTGTGACTTTTTTCCACTGGACATGTCTGAAAAGATGAAGTCAGGCTTTAAAAGATGTCAGTGCGGACAGAAGATGTCTGTCACAGACAACCATAGCTCCTGTGTCTACTGTCTTGGCCCTCTCCATCTTCAGGAGGACTGCTCCATATGTCACTCCTTTAGTGGAAGGGTCATGACAGATAGGCGCAGGAAGCTTATGGACAGGGGTCTTCTGAAGCCTGCCTTTCAGGAGGCTTTAGATAAGTCAGACCAGACTTCTAAATCTTCAAAGGAGTCGAAGACTTCGGAGCCTATGTCATCGGCTCCAAGTTCTTCTTTTAAAGTTCATTCTCCGGTTCCACAAACTTCGGGGCCGAGTATCAAGCTAGTGTCTGTCACCGAGCCTCGAGTCTTGGAACCGGTGATGGAGCTGCCACCTCCAGCTCTTTTGAGGTTGGCACCGTCCTCGATTCCTTCGACGCGGTCTTCCAGGCCCCTTTCCAACACCGACGTAGATCGTGTGGTGCAGAAGTTGATGGAGAACACGGCCCTGTCCAAACTCATTGCAGTCTCCTCTCAGTTGGTGTCGAGACTCGAGGGCCTTCCCTTGTCTCCATCTGGTGCTCCTCCGAGGCCTACTCAGCCCTCGGAGCCGGGAGACACTGATCTGTTGATAGTAGAGCCCTTGGTGCCGGAACCGTCTCTTTCTCGGTCGGCACCGTTGACCTCGACTTCGTCGGAACCTCTCGTGGACTCGCGGAGCCGACGATCTATCCTTGGTTCCGGGACCGAGAGTCGAATCGATGTTTCGGTGCCGACTCTCCCTCTCGGCGCCTCGGCACGGATCACCCTGGCTCCGTCCTTGGGGTCGGTGCCCTTGGCTTCCGCGTCGGAGATACCTCCGTGTTCTTCGGAACCGGGGGATTCCTCGGCTAGGGGTCCAGGGGCCTTCGACATTATGAGGAAGGTTTTGTCTTCCCAGACAAATACGTCAGCAGAAGCAACGTCTCCCTCCCATAAAGGCCCGTTGTCCTCTTCTGCACCTACGGCTACTCAAAAGCGTCGAGCACCAGTGTCTCAGCCGCTCCCAGAGGGAGCCCCCTCTTCCTCGGAGGCATCATCGGATGCCCCCCCGATGACGTCCCGAGGAAAAGATTGTGCAAGAGGAGGCACTTGGATTCTCCACAAGAGTCCTTAACATCAGACACTGACTTAGATGAGTCAGAAGGGTCCCCAAAATCACCCTCGGAGGATGTCTCCTTCTCTGACATCCTGGAGATCCTAAAACAGAGAGGTGATTGGCAAGCCCTACCCCTTCTGAGGATGAGTCAGTCTTGCTGAAGGCATTCGGTGCTCGCCCTTCTTCCTCCTGGGTCACTCCGCCCTTCGATGAGTTAATGGATTTGATTGCTCGAAGGGCATGGGAGACACCTGACACAGTGGAGCCAGTTCCCAGAAAGCCTAATAAGTATATTACGGCCCCTCAGGATAACGCATACCTCACAAAGGGAGTTCCAGTGGACGCTATGGTGGTGGCAGCTGCCACTAAAAAGGAGATGTCTGAATCTTCCTCGTCTGTCCATCCGCCTAACAGAGATTCTAGGACCATGGACAGGTATGGGAAGCGCATTTTCAGTTCAGCGACTTTTTCCATGCGATCGCTGAACTATTTGACACATTTCACATGTTTACAGAGGGATCTAGTCAAAGAGTTGGGAGATACCCTCCAGGGTACTACAGATGCTGCTGTCGCAGATAAGGTTACAGCACAGCTCAATACCCTTACATCTATTGTAAACTCGTCCATGAGGCTCATCTCGCATGCAGCCGAATGGTCGAGTAGGGCTGCGGCTTCAGCGATTGCTCTCCGTAGACAATCCTGGATGCGCCTATGCTCCTTTGCGGAAGCCTTCAAGTCTTCCTTTACTAACGCCTCTTTTGATGGTGCCACTCTCTTTGGCCCCAAAGTTAAGGAGACCCTCACCCGGTGTGAGCAAGAGGGAAATACTCTGTCTGCTGTCGGAGTCCGTTTTTCCACCCCATCCAGACCGTACCCCAAAGGACAACGAGGTGGGAAAATGTGGTTTCGTAAACCCCAGGGTTCTTTCCCGGGCACACAGGGTGATGCCCCCTCCAGAGGCAGAGGGGGGGGCAGACGTGGAAGACGTCGTCCTGGCGGCAGAGGGGGTCCGCAAAACCAAGGCGACAGGGATACGGTCCCTGGGAAGCCTTTCCAGCACTCCTGAAGGGAGGCCTGACTGTCCTGCTCTGGAGGCAGTCGGGGGTCGCTTAGCTTTATACCCTCAGGCCTGGCAAAGTCTTACCTCAGACAGATGGGTAAAAAGCATTATTACCAGAGGTTACAAAATTCCATTTCTATTTCCCCCGTTACTGCAGAAAAGATTCCCAGATGTACCGCCCCATCTGCGAGAACCTGCAGCTATAGAAATTTCAAAGCTGCTAGAAAAAAGAGTCATCCAACCAGTCCCGGCGGACCAAAGAGGATTCGGAACTTACTCAAGGTTCTTTTTAGTTCCAAAAAAGACAGGGGACTGGAGGCCAATTCTGGACCTAAGCAAGCTCAATACCTTTGTGAAGAAAGAAAAGTTCTGGATGGTCACGCTTCAATCGATCCTTCCATTCTTACAGAAGGACGACTGGATGTACTCAATAGATCTCAAGGAAGCATACTACCACATCAAAATGGCCAGAGCGTCCAGAGATCACCTGCGCTTCCGGCTGGGAGCCAGTCACTTTCAGTTTTGGGCCCTGCCCTTTGGTCTAACCTCAGCCCCCAGGGTTTTCACCAAATGCATGGCAGTGGTAGCGTCTCACTTGAGATGCCTAGGATTCCGGGTGTTTCCGTATCTGGATGACTGGCTCCTTACTGCCACCACCGAGCGTCGACTGATACAGGCCAGGGACTACACATTTGACCTTTGTGTTCAACTTGGAATTTTGATAAATTTCGAAAAATCTGCCTTACAGCCATCACAGCATATCTCATTCATAGGGGCAGATTTGGATACCCGTTACTTGCTTCTAAGACTTCCCCCAGAAAGAATAGCCTCCCTACAAAATCACATATCTCTACTTCTGTTGTCCAAGAAATCCCCGGCCAAACTGGTTCTAAAGGTCTTGGGACTCATGTCAGCTTCCCTCATTGCAATTCCCTTGGGAAGACTACACATGAGAGTTCTTCAATGGCTGCTGTTCGCACAATGGTCGTTCCAACAGTTACCGCTGACACACAAAATTCACATCACAAACACCTGCAAAACACACCTGTCTTGGTGGTTACAGAATTGCAATCTCATCGGCGGCCGACCGTTTGTGCTGCCCACACCAACAGCTACAGTGACCACGGACGCTTCTCTGATAGGGTGGGGGGGCATCTTTCAGGGACAGACAGTCCAAGGCAAATGGACCAATCTAGAGTACAACCTGCACATCAATGTTCTGGAGATGAGGGCAGTGTTTCTAGCATTGCAACACTTTTCTTCCCTTCTACCTCTAGGGACCATTGCAGTTCAAACGGACAACATGTCCGTAGTCTGGTACATAAACAAGCAAGGGGGAACCAAATCTTACCAGTTATGCAGAGAGGCCATGAGAATTTGGCAATGGGCAGAGTCCACGGGTCGCTTTCTGATAGCAACGCACATCCCGGGGTTATCCAACGTCATAGCGGACAGGTTGAGCAGAGCCATCCTGTTACCTCACGAGTGGTCCCTCAAACAGACAATAGCGGACATGATATTCCGCAAGTGGGGCCAGCCTTGCTGCGATCTGTTTGAGTCTCCAGTGAACGCCAAATGCAGAAGCTACTTTGCCCTATTACCCCCGCCAGGGGCAGTCCCCAGGGACGCTCTGATTCACGATTGGCCCCCGGGTCTCCTGTACGCCTTTCCCCCTATACCTCTGATACCGAGATTTCTCCAGAAAGCCAAGAATCTGGAAAGGACTGTAATTCTCATTGCCCCATTCTGGCCTTGTCAAATTTGGTTTCCCTTTCTTCAAGCACACCAAATACGGGAGCCCTGGATCCTGGACCCGGAGCCAGATCTACTGACCCATTCGTCAGGAGCTCCCCACCCGTCCCTCCTGTCCCTCAGATTAGCAGCTTGGCTGCTCCGCTTCCCTTCTTAGCCAGGTCTGATCTTCTTTCTCCTGCGGTTCAGAATATTCTAGTAGCCTCTCATAAAGCTTCCACTACAAAAATTTACACTAGTAAGTGGAAGCGTTTTGTATACTGGGCAACTGCACAACATTTAGATCCCTTAATAGCCCCACTAAACAAAGTTTTAGAGTTCCTATCCATGCTATTTCACCAAGGAGCTTCTACTGCCACCTTGAGGGTTCAGTTGGCTGCTATTTCCAACTTTCATGTAGGGGAGAATGGAGCGCCTATTATGACTCATAGGCTTTGTAAAGCCTTTCTAAAAGGATCCTTTCATCTTAGACCACCAGTCAGGTTTCCTACAGCTCCGTGGAATCTAAACCTCCTCTTATCCCAGCTAATGTTACCACCTTTTGAACCAGCCTCTTCCTGTTCCTTAAAGTTCTTGTCCTGGAAAACTCTCTTTCTAGTAGCTATCACTTCAGCCAGACGAGTGTCAGAATTACAAGCTCTTTCCATTAAACACCCATATTTAATTTTTCACCTGGATAGGGTATCCTTACGCACCAACCCTTCTTTTCTTCCCAAGGTTTGTTCAGTCAACAACATTAATCAATCCATTGAACTCCCCACATTTTTCAAAAACCATTCCAATAAGCTGGAATATATGTTGCACAAGTTGGATGTTCATAGACAACTCAGATTCTATCTAGATAGAACAAAAGATCACAGAAAAGCAGACCAACTCTTTATAGCCTTTGCGGACAACAAAAAGGGCATGGCAGTGACGAAGCGTACTCTCTCCAAATGGCTATCTGATTGTATTACCTTTGTTTATACTGCTACTGAACAAAGTTTGCCCACCAAACCAAAATGACATTCTACTAGATCAGTCTCCACATCTCTGGCTCATGCGGCCCGTCTACCTTTGGATACTATTTGTGCGGCCGCCACTTGGTCTAAACCACATACGTTCATCACTCATTACAAAGTGGATAGGATTTCCAGGGATAGGGCAACCTTTGGTTTCACTGTGCTCAGGAATGTTCTTCCGTGAGTCTCTCAGGGTCACGGAGCTAGGGACGCTACCCAGGTGTAAGAACAAACGGCGAGATTGAACATGCTCACATAAAGAAGTTATGTCCTTACCATAACGTTCCATGTGGAGTGTTCATCTCGCCTTTGTTCTTACATTCCCACCCTCCCACCCTCAGGTCAGGAAGAACGTCCGGTTTAGAGGTCTGGTTTGGTTCTCCCGCTACTGATTTCTCTCTGTTGTGCTGCTGGTTTCAGTTACGCCCTTGTATGTATGTATGTATGTTTACATTATTGTTGCTGGATCTGGTATTGTTTTGCAAACTAGATCTGAGGTAAGGGCAGAGGGAATTGTGGGAGATAGGTTGGTCTCGAGCTTCTTCTTGATTCAGAGCTTTGCTAAGTGACCGACTCGGAGCCGAGGATCGGCTCCGAACCCAGGTGTAAGAACAAAGGCGAGATGAACACTCCACATGGAACATTATAGTAAGGACATAACTTCTTTTTTTAGCTAATCTCACTATATTTTCCTAACTGACTGAAGAATTACTGGTCCCTAGTTAAGTTACTTACTAAAGTAAGGCAAGATGAAGTGGGTGAGTGGTCTTGTCAGTTCCAAAACAGAGTGCTGAGTGATCTCTGTCACATCTCTCACTATTATCTAAATACAATTTCAGTGCTGGCTAAGAATGACATTATATTTTGATCAGGTTTGAAGTAAATGCAGTAAAGCTGTTATACAGGACTTACATCACAATATTCATCATGCATTGCACAGGGACAGTAAGCATCGTAGGTACATTAAGAAGAGTGAAATAACGGAGAAGGCTATCAAAAGTACTAGGATGACAATTTTATTTATTTTATTTATTTGCAGTTGGTTTACCAGGATAGTCCATTGGGCCAAGATGAACCCGTTTTCAATGGAGTCCCGGGGAGAAAAGCTCCAGTAAGAAGGTTACAATAGGTTTTACATTAGATTACAATGTTTACAAGTGAACAAATTAGAGCAAGACATTTCAAGTAGTATGGCTTGAGAAACAAGGTTACAAGTAGGTTTTAGGTTATATTGCAATATTTTCAAGTGATACAGCTTAAAGCATAATGTTTCAAGTAGTACAGACAGGTGATGAAAGTTTCAGAAGATATAATACTGGTAACGAAAACATTTCTATATAAGTACTGAGAGGTCCTAAATCTTGACAAAGCTTGAAAGTATGACACATAATACAGTTTATAAAAAGTTTAGTTAGAACAAGTAGAGAGAGTATGAGTTAGGAGAGGCAGTAGAGGAAGTTAGCAGAAGGGAGGGAAAAAAGAGTTTGCCAGTTTATATTATGATGGATGAGAACAGGAGCATTCCCACTGGGATAGTAGGTGAGAGTGAAGAGATTTTTTGAAAGTGAAGTGGTTAGAGATGATATGAATGGATGGGGGTAGGGAGTTCCAGAGACGTGCTAGGCCATAGGATAGGAGATTTTTACCTGGGGGACGAGTTGGTTTATGCAGTTCTATTAGATTTTGGTTGTTAGAGCTTAGTACTCTGTTGGGTAGGTGCATTTTAAAGGCAGAGGAAAGGGATGGACATAGTAGGGTGTTGAAAATGAGTTTATGTGCTAGAGTTACTTGAGTGTAGGTGAGATGATTGGAAGGTTCTTGCCATTTTAGTGTGTGGAGAGAAGAACAGTGGTGGCTAGATGATTTGTGGCTAGTAGCGAATTTGGCAATTTTGTTGTAACATGAGGAAAGTTGTGTTTTAAGGGAAGATTGTAGGTTAGTTAAGAGTGGGGCTCCATAGAGAAGGAAGGGGATAAGAAATGAGGTAGAAAGAGTGATTTTGGTGGAGGGTGTGAGGTAACGATTTTGTCGATAGAGCATGCCTAATTTTTGATGTTTTTTTTATATTTAGTTGTAGGTGGGAGCTGAATTTAAGCTTGCTATCAATTTGGACCCCAAGTAATTTAGTCTCAGACACCAGTTCTAGAGATGTGTTGTTATTACTAGTGATATAAAAAGTGTTTGTATTGATAGAGGTGACTTTAGAGGGAGTGAATACCATTAATTTGGTTTTAGAGGCATTTAGTGCTAGGTGATTTCTTTTCATCCATTGTTCTGTGATTGAGAATGCATCTTGTGTAAGTTTTTGCAGCGTGGGGAGGGATGTGGCAGAACAGATAATAGTTGAATCATCTGCATATTGGATGATATTTGAGAAAGTAATAGAATTGCGTAAGTCATTTATGAATATATTAAAGAGGAGAGGACCTAGTATGGAACTTTGAGGAACTCCAGTTGGGGTAGCAAAGAAAGAAGAGGTGGCTTTTTTCCATTTTACTGATTGATATCTATTAGATAGGTAACTGGAGAACCAGTTCAGAGAAGAAGAAGATAGGTTAAGCTGAGAGGGTTTAGTTAGAAGAAGTTTGTGAGAGATAGTGTCAAAGGCCTTAGAGAGGTCAAGTAGGAGGGTAGAGACAATATGACCAGAGTCTCGGGCTTTGTTTACAGTTTCCAGAAAGGAGAGGAGGGCTGTCATAGTGCTATGACCAGGTCTAAAACCATGCTGTGTTGGAGTTAGTAGGTGATTGTCTACGAGATATGGTAGGAGTTGTAGTTGGATACATTTTTCTAGGAGTTTAGAAATGGGAGATAGGATAGCGATGAGTCGTAAATTCGTTGTATTGTTATTATTACCACCTTTATGTAAGGGTATGATGAAAGCCTTTTTCCAGATTTGGGGTACTATGCTTTCTTGGATAGAGTGGTTTATTAGGATACTAATGGGGTAGGCAATGGCTTCTTCAGCTATGCTAAGAAAGTATGATGGGATGTTGTCAGGGGCATTAGACCATGGTTTAAGTTTTTGAAGGAGTTTTTTTATGGTGGATATGGGTATAGGTTTGAAAGAAAAAGGAGAGGAAAGGGTAGAGAGGGTATTAGTGAATGGTGATAGTGGAGAAGAAGAGACTGTAGTAGTAGGAGTGGAGGTAGAAGTGTTAGTAGAGGAAGTTGAGGGTAAAATGGAAGGAGTGGTGTTGTCAGAGAATGTTGAGGTTAATTTAGAAATAGAATTTATAAAGAAAGAGTTAAATTGTGTGGCCAAATCTATGTTGGGAGCACTGGGGTCTGGGCTGGGGTTGTCAATTTTGCCAGGATTGATAAGGGTGGCGACTCCTTTCCAGAATTTCTGAGGGTTTGTTTTATTGCTGTTTTGGAGTATAGAGAAGTCATTTTGTCGGTCAGTGATAATAAGCTTTTTGACTGTATTTCTAAGTGTTTTATATTCGTTATGAATGAGGGGAGGCTTATTTTTCTGGTAGAGTGCTCAGACTTTGTTTCTGTGTTGCATGGTGACTAGAGTACTTTTGGTTAGCCCAAGGGGCAGTTTTAATTTTTATTCGCTTAGTACGTAGAGGAGCATGGTAGTCAAGAAGGTTTAAGAAGGTTGAGTTGAAGTGGGCAACAGCATTATCTAAAGGTAGAGTTTTTAGAATGTTCCAATTTATAGCTTTTAAGGAGTCTGAGAAGGTTATAGGGTTGAAGTTTTTTTGGTTGCGAGTAGTAATATAATTATGTGTTTGGTGTATGGGTGAAGGTAGTTGGTATGTGAATGTGGGTAGGTGGTCGCTAAGAGGGTCTGGAAGTGTACCATTGTCAGAGAAATAATGAAGATGGGAGACTAAAATCCAGTCTAAAATGCTGCCACTGGATAGGTTTTTCGAGGGGTGGGTTGTGGAGTTAATTAGCTGTGAGAAGACATAAAGGTTGATGTTAAGAGGGTTTGTGGGAGACTGAATGGAGGACCAACTGATATTCATGTCTCCCAGAATTATTATTTCATTAGTAATGTTAGTGGATAGCCAGAACAGGATGTCTTCGAGTGTAGTAATATTATCACCCGGGGGGAATGTAAAGGTTGGCTATACATATGTGTTTTTATGTATATTAACCTGAAATCATGCTAGGAGTAATTCAGCATTATTGAACTGGGGAATAGGTTTGTTATATGGAGTAACTGATAAGGAGGATGAGTATAGGAGAGCTACTCCTCCCCCTTTTTTATGGGTTCTGTCTTTTCTTATGATTGAGTAGTTGGGTGGTGTTATCTCAGAGTCTTTTATGTGTGGTTTTAACCAAGTTTCAGAGATGGATAGAAAGTCTGGTTTGTTGTGTGTGAGCCAGGCATGGAGGTTTGGAATTTTGGTCACTATACTTTCGGAGTTTAGGGAGGTGAATAGTATGGACTTGTCAGTAGTGGATGAGGTGGTGGGGCCAGGATTAGGGTGAATATCTCCGGATAATAGTGTAGTAAAACCTTTCAGTGATAGCAAAACCTTTCAGCTGGAAATCCATTCATCAATAACTGTGTTTTAAACAGAAGCTTTGAGGTACACTTTGTACAAAAGTGGCACATAAAAGAAAAAAGCAGTTTTGTGCCAACATTAAAGAGTGATTTTGTTAGTACTTCCAGTGAGGAAGAAGGTGGCAAAAGATTTTCTTTAGCATGCTCAGTACATTATAGTTTTGATGTTACAGCTATTAAAAAAGTGATATCAGATAAATGGAAAACCATACAGAGAAATTAAAATGACTTGGTCAATGTCTTAGGTAACAGTCTTGAATTTTGTATATAAGAAAAACAATTTGAAAGATAAGTTGGAATCAAACAATATGAGAGAACACAGCCATGTTAACATTGAAGTCGCCACTTATGTATGTGTATTTTGTGAAAAAAAACGTGCATGCTTATTAATACTAGCAAAGCTGCATTAATGCGTGGCATGGATAGAAGTATTTCTTCTGATAAGCATTACAACTGTAAATCTGAAAAGTGGTATTTTTTGCTTTGTGTATTTCTGGCAATGTATCCTGTGTTGGTGAACTTCAACAGGAAACTTTATGTGTAAATATGTAAATATCTGAGTGCAATTAAAATAACTGTCTTATAAATTCAAGGAACTGTTAGACTTTAAGAAAAATCACTTTGTTGGTACTAGATTATGTACAGTAACTATTTATAACAGAGATTTTAATTCACTGCTTGAGAAAAATGTTGAAAAAATTGAATGAACATTCTTCACTTGGATTAAAGGAAGTGTTAAATAATAAATGCTAATTGATACTTAAACCTGTCAAATTAATTTTCATTGGCTGTTGTGCAATGGGGAAGGTATACCTCTTAACTGTCCAGAATTTCAAAGAATGTCCAGATGTTTGCCTCATATTTTTGATCTGTTCCTCAAAGAATTTGTGTTTTTTTTTCTGGCAAATAATAAATAAATAATGGCAGACATTTGAGTTTCAGACTTCACTTCCTGCAAAATCTGTTCTTCTGGCCAGTTTCTAAGATGGGAAAAATAAATATTTAAAATCTGTCCATGGTTTTGAGCCTTTTCCCCCATTATATTTTGCCTTGTCTAGAATTCTTGCATGAGAGGTATGAGGGAGAGGTTATAAAAGTTATGTTTCCATTTCTTTAATGTTTTTTTCCTGAGGATGTCTTGATTAAAGACAAAAGTGCATAACAATACTTTGCTAGTCTATGGTGTATGTTTTTATTTTTTGGTTCATTTAAAGTGTTTACAATTTCTTTTTTGTGTCCACAAGTGTCAGAAGGTCTCTATCAGCAGAAAGAAATTTGAGTCAGGTGTTGTCTATGAGGTAGATAAGGGGATATAATTATTCTCAAAGAGCACACTACTACATTTTTTGCATTTAGCTTGAGCCTTTGGTCTTAACATCAGGAATTGTTGAGGGCTAGTCCTTCTTGTAGGATATAGGTATCTACTGGAGAGTTAATGGCCACACTGAATTTGCAGTCATTCCCAAACTCTATAAGCGAAGGACATGATATCTTCTTGAATATTGGAGGAGCTAAAGAGGAGTGGACCAAATCGGGAACCCAGCAGGACATTGCTGGTATCTCTCATTTTATAGGATAGTATGTCACTTAGTGAGTTCAATCTGTGTGACTATTAGCTATCCAGTGGGTTATGTACAGGTTAATATTTACATAGGTATGCTTATCAATAATGCCAATAATGTGTCCAGTGTACGTTGCTTAATTTACCTCTTCAAAGAAGCCCTCCATATTTACTACAGAGGACCTACATTCTATAAATTCGGAATGGTGTGGGTTGAGGGATTGCAGGCCACATATATCTTTAATAAAATCCAGATTGATATCTTCCCTTGATTCAAAACCAATTAGTCTGCAGTTCCCACAATCAGTATTAAGGCCAGTTTTGTTTAGATGTATATCTGTGGCCCTTCTCCACTCTTTAGGCATGTGCCCAGTGGAGAGGCTAAGATTAAATAGGTTTACAGGGGAGTCTGTGTTTGGTAATGACTAGGAGACAGCCTGGTATGCTATTATGACCCATAATAGAGCTGGTGTTCTGAGTTTTTGGAAAGGGCATTTAGGACATGTTCAGAGGTAATTTTTGGAGTAAGCATGGCTATGAGTGATAAGGACCAGGAAGCAGGCATATGAGAGTGTAGAGAATTTGGAAATGAATTTGTCTGCAGGTATGTTGCCTACATCCTCATGGTTGGAATAAGAGGTACTGTTTAAGATCAGCTCTGTACATTATGTGTGTTACATCTGAAATGTCAAGCATAAAGAATGCATTGTGGTTGTGTTTGGAGGGCTTACAGTTTTTAAACTTAAATCTGAGTTCTTTGCAGACCTGTTTTAATTCACTTACAGAATTAATTGATTTTCATTGATTTCATAGTGTGAAAGCTTTTTGCCCTTTATTTTCTAGCTTGTGTACAGTAGGGTTTCACTTCAGGGACTTGTTCTTATATTTGACAACAGATTTGGACTGAACCTTCAGTGCAGGAGTTAAGTTGCGTATAGGAATCAATGGTAAAAGTGTCTGTTTTTATTGTGGGATCCTGGAAGGAGGGGAGCTTTTGAATTTCTATAAGTCATGCAAGTTTACTAGGAGGATTGTCCTGGAGTAATCCCTAAATACACTGAGGTTAGATGCAATCTCAGTTTTGGTTCTTTGGGAAAAGGTGATGGTGTGGTGGTCAGATTTGATCATGGAGGGAAGACTTTAGGTGTTAAGGATATTAGTGCTATCTCAAGGAAATTGGCTCTCCAAGTAGGACAGGGTTCCAGTTGGTCAAGGATGTTGGGATTAATAAAGTTAAAGAGCTGTTGTTTATATTTGTTGTTTATGGTAAATTTTTCCAGTTTATGTATGGACAGTTGAAACTGCACTCTCCCTCCTTAAACATCCCATACTTCCCATACCTTACTCTACTTTCTGCCCTTAACTCACTTTTCTCACTATCTCTCTCTAATCTTCCTTGACTATTCTTTCTACTGTCTTCTAAAATCTATTAAGCAAATCGGCTCAGAGAAACATTCTATTGTAATTGTCTTGCCTTCATGCAACTACATTATGATAAAACTGGGTTTTTGTAACCACTTACCCCAAAAACTATATTCATCTTAATGACATATTTTCTTTTTATACATCTTGAAATAGTTTTGCTATACTCCTGATTACTAACACTGTATAACATTGTATTGCTACTTAATGTCTTCTAATAATCCTGTAACATTGCTGTTTAACACTAATTTATAATGCAAATTGTATAATATGTTGGAGCTTTTCTGCCCGGGCCTCGGCTGAAAAAGGACTCTTCAGCTCAGTCAGACAATCCCAGTCAACAAATGTAAAATAAATAAATGAATAAAATACCCCATGATGATATTGTTAGGCTCAGTATTTAGGGACTCTCTTGAGATAGGAGTCATGGGCAGTAGAAGGTATAGAATTAGTACTGTAGTTGGCATTAGTGTAACATTTGGTCCTGTCTGTTGACATGAGGATGTCTAGGAGTTGAAAGTCATTATTTTGCTGGCTTTGCCTTGAGGTTGCAGTACTGCAGATGAATATGGGAACATCCCTTTCTGATATGCCTCTTTGTTTTCCTTAGAGGGGCTAAATGTAACGGTACAAGGTTTGATTCCTTCCATCTCCCTACTGTGTGACTATGAGGAAGTCATTTAACCAGGCAGTGTTCCCAAGTGACCCTTGAACAGGGACAGTTGTGTCTAGTGGGCTTACCAGGTCAACAAATTGGTTAAAAAAATTGATGAACAGAGGTATAGAGGGAGTTTTATAATTACATTAGAGCCAAGATTCAGTAACAATACAGATGTCTATGTGCTCAAGGATTAGGAATTCCTCATGGTCAGATATTTTTGTTCAGGCTTCTAGCATTGAGCAGTGCCAAATTTATACAGGTCTGTTTGGGATTAGCTAGGATGGAAGGCTTAAGAAATGGACTGTACCCGAAAAAGGGAGTAAAGAGGTAGAACGTTTTTTGCTAATATGTGGAAACCCTGTGACAACAGGTGTAGGCCATCCTTGGTAAAGCAGGTGGGACTATCTGCCATCTCCTTTTAAGCTGACAGACATTGGATCCCCTTTGAATGGCACCACATACCTGGCTATTTGCTAAACTCAATGATTTTCTCTTTGCATTTTGGCATTATTTGTGGTGATGACAAAGTACTGCTCAGTTTTAACTGCATTCTAGTCTCAATAACATACAGTGAGAGTTCATCCAAGTCTGTCTTCATTTCCCCTAAAGTGGATCATGTAAGATCATTAACTCCCACTAGGGTAATGATTAGATTGAATGCCAACTTGAAGTGTAGAGATCTAAGGGCCCTAGTAACAACACAAATTCTCGCTCCTGAAAGACAACTGTCATGTTTTCCTTACTTATTCTGGTGAGTTGGATGCCCATTTGTGCTTAACAATAGAGTTACCAATATCAAGATCAATTTCATGTATAACATTATATATTGGTTGCCTTAAGGGCTTAGACATGCATCTCTGGCATCCTTTGTTAGGGGGAAGCATTGGATATTGATGTTTGTCTATTGGGTTAAGATGCGAGTATCATGCTGAAGTACGGGTCTGCTGATAGATTGCCCATGAGGTTTAGGGAGAGATTTTTTTCAGTTCCTCAGTATAAGAGGGATTAGTGTTAGTATTGTTTGCTGTGCTTTGTACTGACAGCCATGGTGGTTGGGATGAAAGCCTCCATTGTGAGTAGGTACTTACCACCAAGGATCGAATACCAGCAGTTTTTTTTTAAAACACAGCTTTAATGAAAATCAACAAAAAACACAAAGACTCCAGGCATTAACGTCTCCTATCCAGTACGTTTTTGTTTGTAAGTTACTTCATCAAATACAGACAGACTTATGAACCATTCCTTTTATACTCCCTCTGCTTGGTGAATTGAATCAGTTACTCAATAAAATAAAAATGTTAATTGGCAATTAATACAGAATACAATAAATTTAAAGTGACTGTGCATATACAACCTTCTCTGAATGAGAAGTACATGTACCTCCATTTTACTTGTTAAAAATCATGTTGCCTAAGTACTTCTATTTAAAATTAATATTTTATGTTAAATCCTTCATAAATTAATATAAGATCATGTAAAATCATGTACTTTAAAACTTTTAAAACTTGTTTAAAACAACTACATGTAAAGTATAGAAAATGATCTTAAAGCTCCATTTAGTCTCCATTTATTAATAACACTGAACTCTGAACATAAATTTACATTGTGAATTGGCATCAACATCTATGTACAAATAAATATAATCCTACTAAAATTATGTTTAAAACGGTTTCCATCATAAAATATTTAAAATACGGTTATATGAATACACATATAAATACATAATATAAAAATTGTTATAAAAGTTAAAAAGTCATGTACATGTTGTATACTGTAATAATGGGTTGAAACAGAAGAAAATGTTTGGTTAGATTTTTCAATATGTAAATAACTCCGCTAGTGATCGGCAGTAGATTTTCACGAACGCCGAGGTGCCAGCTCGACGTCCAACCTTCAACGAAGGCACGCCCATTTATGCATGTCTTTCGAACACCACCCAACTGCAGGGAGGGCATGCAGACTCCACACAGAAGGCACTCCCCGCACTCCAGCCGAGAATCGAACTGGAGAACCTCTTGCGGTGAGGCAAGAAGAACACTACCGCTGCACCACCGCGGCTGGTATGTTGATGCCAAGTCACAATGTAAATTTATGTTCAGAGTTCAGTGTTATTAATAAATGGACACTAGAGGGAGCTTTAAGATCATTTTCTATACTTTACATGCAGTTGTTTTAAACAAGTTTTAAAAGTTTTAAAGTACATGATTTTATATGATTTTATATAAATTTATGAAGGATTTAACATAAAATATTAATTTTTAGATAGAGGTACTTAGGTAACATGGTTTTTAACAAGTAAAATGGTGGTACATGTACTTCTCATTCAGAGAAGGTTGTATATGCACATAGTCACTTTAAATTTATTGTATTCAGTATTAATTGCCAAGTAACATTTTTATTTCATTGGGTAATTGATTCAATTCACCAAGTAGAGGGAATATAAAAGGAATGGTTCATAAGTCTGTCCGCATCTGTTGAAGTAACTTGCAAACGAAAACGTATTGGATAGGAGATGTTAATGCCTGGAGTGTATGTGTTTTTTGTTGATTTTCATTAAAGCTGTGTTTTCAAAGCAAATTGCTGGTATTCGATCCTTGGTGGTACCTGTGGATTCTGTTTGAAGTGAACTTTGGTGCCCTGGTGAATATTTTACTTTATTCTAGTTTATCTAGTTACCTACACGGTATGTAACTTCTTTCTCCCGGTTCCTGTTTACTGTTTAGTTTTATTGTAAACATGGAAGATTTTGTTCAAGAAATATTGGATAATGTTGCAACGTTTTTCACTGATTTTAGACTAAATGTTATAAGTGATAATAAAACGTGAATTTCTGGAGCATGTAAGGCCTGCAAGAAAAGAATTATCGGTGATTGGAAGCAAACAAGGGTGACTTCTAATTTTGTAAGTCACTCAAAGCAGTGTAATCCTAGCAGATTCTATCACTTATGAAGCGGAAAGAAACATGAAAAAGAAGAACCCACAACAGGATCTTGATGGTATTTGTTCTCTGACTAAACACGTTCATCCATTGTCACAAAGCATTTTGAGTGACAGAGTCGATGATGCTGTCATCAAATTTGTCGTGCTAGATATTATTCCTTTGAGTCTGATCGAAAAATAAGGATTTCATTTTCTAATGAGGGTTGTACAACTAACTGTTGTATCATATTCCAACCAGAGCAAAGTTTACCATGCAAGTTCATGATCACTGCAGACAGGTGATGAAAACAATTGAGAAGATGATGAACAATTCTCAGTATTGCTATGCCCAAGCTGATATATGGTCCAGTCAGCACATGCATGGCTACTTCAGAGTAAGCCTGTCAGTCATACAAAACCAGAAGATGGAAACCCAACTGGTGAGCATCAAGAGGTTTACAGCTCACATATGGCATAAAACATTTCCATAATTTATCAATCTGTTATGAAACAGTTCACAAGTCGAGTGACAGTTGTTCTCGGAATAGTCACAGATAATGCTGCCAACATGGTGAAGGTATTCCTGAAGCCTATTGATGTAAAAGATGAAGCAGGAGAAGAGGTGGACCTTTTCCAGTTGATTGGGAACAACTTGAAGAAGAGGGTAGCAGTCCAGTACCTATGCACTATGCATACATGCCACACATACTTTGCAGTTTGTAGTTCACTCCGGACTTGCAGAAGCCTCACCAAATATAAACAATGTCCTGGCCAAATATGATAGTTTTGTGACAGCTCTTCATAAGTCATGCCGAGCTATGTAGTTGTTGGAGGCAGAAGCATTGATCTGAATTCCATCCTTGAACAGTACACGATGGAACAGTAAGCTGTCAATGATTTTGGCTGTTGTTAAGATCGACTCACAACATGAAGGAACCCTTTGGCGAGTTTGCAATATTCTGCCATCAGAATTACTCTCACACCAAATGACTTTGGTGTACTACAAGAAATGGAGCAGCTCTTGAGCCCATTTTAAGTGGCTGCTGTTTGCCTGCAATCTGAAGTTGTTGTGATGAGTAGTCAGATTCTACCAACAATAGTTGGCTTGAAGAAACACATCGAGAAGATTGAACTATAGTATTGTACATCAGTCAAGTCTGGTCTCTTGGCATCATTGAACAAGAGATATGATAATCTGTTTTGCTAGGCACATTGCATGACCGCCACATGATTCAGACTAAGGTGGACAACAGATCCAGGTGACAGCAATGCAGCACAAAAGGCATTATTGACCGAGAAGCAAGTACTAAGTCAATCATATAAATATTGACTACCTGCAGAAGATGTTGCCCGTGCAACAATACCACAGCAACAACCATCAGCTTCACAGCCAGACATTCTGTTTTTGTAGATGATGGAAAACAACAGCACACCAACAAACAGCATTGAATCAGAATTGGGATCGTATTTGTCATCAACATGCAGCAGCTTTTAGCTGCTAGTCTACTGGAGTGACATTGAGTGTCAAGAATCATTTCCAGCCTTATAGAAGTTACATGTTAAGTGCCACTGTATACCTGCTACTTCAGCAAATGTTGAAAGGATTTTCAGTGCTGCTGGCTACATTGCTTCAGCTAGTCGAAATAGACTTAGTGATACATCGGGTTCCTGTTACCTGACTGAATGTTTAGGTTATCGAATGTAACAAGAAGATATCCAGAGGCCAAGGAATACAAAACTCTTTATTAAAACAAAAAAATTGTAAGCGCTTTCGCTGTTATCTGCTTCTTCAGACCATACCGTATGATCTGAAGAAGTGGATGACCGTGAAAGCGCTTACCATTTTTTGGTTTAATAAAGGGTTTTGTATTCCTTGGCCTCTGGATATCTTCTTGTTACATAACTTACTTTGGATTTAATCCAGGTTCCACTACACCTGTTTTGGATACATAGGTTATCGAATACCTAAGTGTCGATCGGGTAATAGCAAAAGCAAAAAAACGCGAACAGCCAATCCCTTGGCCGTTATGCAAATTTTGCCCCTTTCCTCACTTCCCCACTGTAGAGCAATCTCAGAGTTGGGATATTTAGTTGGGGGGTGTGGGGGGGGCACAGCCTGCCACATGGGGGGGGCTGTGTGGGGCATAGCCCCCCACTTCATTTTAGTTTAAAATTTTTATTTTTTGCTGCCGAGGGAATTCATTCCCTACGTTAAATCGGCCGTTCGCTGTTTTAATTTTTTGATATTACCAGGTCAACGTTTAGGTATTCACTAAACTAAACGTTCGATAAGGTAATATAGACACGATACATCACTAGAGTTGCTTGTCATTGCTAAGTGCAACAGAGACCAATTGATGAACATTATTATTTGATGATTTTACTACTTTATGGTTTTAAATATGTTTTACTGTGCAGTTGATTATTTAGAGTTGAGTATTATGAGATAATGTTTAACTTTTATGATTTGAGATTGACTACATTGTTTTCAAGTTGCAAGTTAAAATAGTCAGGAATAAGTGGCTAATTAAAAATCTAATTAGCCTAATTAGTTTTGTTTGCTAATTCTAATTAATTAGCAAAAATGAGCTGCTGATTCTAATTCTAATCAATTAGCAAATAAGCTGCTCAAACTAGCAGCAGAAGTAGTGAGGGGAGACTATGGTTGTATGGTGGAAGAGAACTGGTGTGCTAACAACACAATAAAATGTATAACTGTCTGTAAATTGAGCTCTTTAATGCATTGCTTAACTCAAGCATTTCTATGTTAACTATTTTCATTTATTCACATTTTGACAGTTTGTGGTTGGTCGTTTAAAATGTACAGCTGCAGTTAGGTGCATATGCTGTATCTACAGCAGCATAATGCAAGTCTAATACATGTGGCATAACTTGGGATTGCTCTAAAGCATGTCAATTGTAAGATTATGTTAAGTATGTACTTTGGTCGAGTGAAAAAGACATAAAATCAGTTACTGTAGCTTAGTATCAAGTAACATTAGTATGTGAGGTCAGTGGCCTATAAACCTACAAGTGACTGAAAATGCCATTTGCACAATAAAGGGTTTTGGTTTTAAAATACCAGCTTTTTTGTTTTATTTTTAAACCTATAAGTGATTTCAGTCAGTTGCACTAGTTATTGTCCAAAAAAAAAAAAAAACTCTGGGCTGCAAGAAAAATATACCATTTTTATTCAGATTAACTGCTTTAGTCACAAAAATCAAGACACTTTATCAGAACAACATTAAAATACGTTAAAATACCTTAAGCCATGTGACTGAATTTAATACACACAAAATGCCTTCTGCCATTCACACAAAAACATCTGATTAATATCTAATATATTAAAAAAACTTTTGTTTGTAACATTAAATAGATAGACTTTGTTTTTTGAACATTGAAATCACAAAAGATGGTTATAATAAAAAGTTATGTTCAGACATTTATAGGAATCCAACTTCTTTAAATTCTTTCAGACATTATACTAGCTGCCATCCATATGCTCAAAACAGAGTACTTATAAAAGGGCAAATGGTCTGTATAGCTCAAATGGCATCAGAAGGTGAAATGTTTAAAAGGTAAATGACAAAACTTAAGGAAATGTTGATTAATAGACATTATCCCATTAAATTGGTAGAAGATGTAGCCCTTGAAATGATAAGAAAAAAAGGAAAGATAAACATTTTTATCCTTTATTAGGGAAGGATAAAACAGAGTTTAATAATAAGTCTGAAATGGGTTGGGAAAATTTCGAAAAATAACGTATAATTTGGATAGTTGTAACATAAAACAGATAATTTTTAATAATTGGGATATTTTATCCAGTGAAGAGAATGTGATTAAGCATTTAGGAGTTAAGCCTCATTTTATGAATTGAAAAAGAAAGAATAAAATCTTAGAAAAAGATGGTGAGACTGTGGATATATGAAATAATAGAAGAAAAAGTGACACATTTAAATTTGTATGTGTAAACAGTGGAAAATTAATTTACTGAAATTATGAATTATGACAAAATTGTTTCTGTAAGCTATTTTAATTGTGCTGCAAAAGGTTTAGTATATATACCTTTATGAAGAGTTTTTCATGCATTTGTATGTGGGAAAGATGAAGAGAACACTCTGAGTGCATATATGAGCATGTATATGATATTAGAAAGGGGAATATTAACAGTGCTCTATTTACACATGTGCAAATACTTAATGATCATTGGTTTGCATTTTGGGTACTTGAAAAAGTAGAAAAAATCCACGAGGTGGACCATGTGGTGAAATTATTGAATATTGTGAGTTAATATGGCAGCTAAGATTACAGGCAAATAAAATTCCTTGGTTGAATGATACCATTTTGGTTCAGAGTGTTCTAACGTTAAAAGTGATGAATTGTTAGTGTTGACATGTTTTATGTTTATTTTCAGAATTTTAATGTTAAAAACTTAATTTTTTAATATAGCTGATATTAATTGGATGTTTTTGCTTTTTATGTGAATGGGGGGAAGGTATTTTGTGTGTATTAATTGAGTCACATGACAAGGGTATTTCAGCTTAGATCAATGTGCATTGTGTTGTTCTGATGAAGTCTTGCAATTTTTGAGAAGAAAACAGTTAATCTGAGTACATGGTGTGAATGTCTTGGAGCCCAGAGTATTTTTTTTTTATTATTAGATGTTTTTTTGAATGCTGCTGCTGTTCTAGTGTTTGCATTAGTTACTGTGCCAAGCAGCATTTGTATAGTTACTTATGAAGTCACTGTCAAGAAAAAGTAGAATACTAGAAAGTAGGCTTAACAAAGGGATAAACAGAAGCATATCCATGAGTCAGTAAGGTATTGAGATTTTTGTTTTTAGTAAGTAATAGTTTGTCCTTAGAATGCAAGAGTCTATTTGAGAAGTAATGTTGTTTGAAGTTCTTTAAGTATGGGCATTTTTCTGGTTTGCATGTAAGAATGTAGGTGACTAGTATTTGATTAAATAATGTGCCAGGATAAAGCAATCCAGTTAAGTTTCTTTTAGGGCCAAGCAGTGAGAAGACCTTTTGGGTGTGATTACTGACAAATCTAGTTATTTTATTGTATCATTGTTCTAGTTTCTAATTGTTGCTTGTAGGCTAGTGAAGATAGGAACAACTTATAGTAATATTGGAGGAAGATGTGGTGAAACAATAGTTTTTTCTAGAAGTATCATGAGCTAGTGTTTAGCTCTGTGCACTAGGACTAGTTTCTGAGTAGCCTTTTTGACTGTTTGATGAATATGTATATCATATTTCAGGTTATCTGTAGATACTCCTAAAAGTTTGGAATGGTTTATTATTTCAGCTCTTGTTTTATTGGCTGGTTGGATGAAGAGATAGTGAAAAGTGATTCTGCATTATAGACAAATTTAGGAGTGAATAGCATTATTATTATGTTTTTATTTTATTTTAGGACCGGCGGAGAGCTACCTAGTAAAGATTCAGTAAAGGAGAATGCTCCTTGGATTTGCTGTTGTAGCCCTAGTAATTTTTTTTTGTAGTGCATATGATTATATAATTAGCCCCACATTAAATAATCATTGTTTATGTAGTTACTGAGTGTATGCCTTTAATAAGTACATTAAACAGAATGGGGCCTACAGTGGATCCTTGTGGAATGTCGACAGAGACCGGGAGAAAGGAAGCGTATTCTTTTTTAACATTTGACTGCTTGAAATTTATTTAAGAGGTAGTTGAAGAACCAAGAGAGGGAAGACTATGGCAGTTCAATTTTGGATAGTTTGTAAAGACGTTTTTGGTCACAGACTGTATTAAAGGCTTTTGACAAATTGAGAAGGAGGGATGAGATTAGGTTACCATGATTTCCGTTAATAATATTGGTGCTGACAAACCTAAGAAGAGCTGTGGTGATGCTGTGATGTGGCCTGAAACTATGTAAAGCAGAAAAAAGAACATTATTGTCATTTAACTTTTTGAGAAGCTGTTTTTGCATGCATTTTTCCTGAATTATAAATAATGGCATTAGTATAGCTGTTAGTCTATAATTGGAGAAGTCATTGGATTTGTCACTTTTATTATGTGATCAGATGGACAAAAATCATACATTTACATAATTTTTACATAATTTTCTTGACTGGATCTGTTTTTTTTTGTGTGTGTGTGATAGATTGCATGCATATATGCCTGTTTCAATTTCGATGTACTCCACAGGGACATTCTCAGCTACAAGTGTGGTTGGTTTTAACTTATGAAGCAGATTTTTAATAGTGGAAGAAGAAACTTGTGTAAAAAATTGTTGATGATCCCTATTTTTTTTTTCATTGATGAAAATTGTTTTTAGGCCTAAATTATGGACTAAAAAGTAGTGCTGTAAGTAGATTTAATTATGAAAACATGTACAATTATAGTGATACAGATGGAGAGAGATGTAATGATTTCAGATAGGTGATTGTGAGATATGAGACTGATAAACTGTAATTGTTATATAGGTGACGCAGTGCTGGCAGTCATGTAGTGTGTTGTGCAGACAGAAGTAGAGGGAGCATTACTAGGGTTTGGATTACTATTGTTTGGATTAGCATGAAGAAATGTATAGAAAGTGACTAGAGCAGAGGAGTAATAAGAGGGACAGGGAGAAGTTATCTGAGAGAAAGGTGGACAGGGGAAGTATTTAAAAAATGAGTAGTAAGAAGAATATGAATTGGGGATCAGATGTAGATAATAGAAAACATAGGACTGGAGAGACTGATAGAAAATGGAGTGAAGAAATTATAATTGTTCAGTATGTGGAGGGTGTTATGCAAAGATGAATGGCATCTATTGTAGCAATACGTTAGTTGGACTGATGTGAGGGTTTTAATGACATGCAGTGGCACTTATGTACTGGGTTGGTGTTTTGTATGTTGTGGATGGGAGCAGGGATATGTTAATTTAGGGTAAGGGGAAAGTGACAACTGGGGATAGGATAGAGGAGCAGAGTAAGCCAAGGTGTACTGAGGACAAATGAAGTGGGGCTTACCCACCCAGGGCTGTTTGCTTCCAGAAACCAAGTGAGAGGTTAAAGAAGCAGCCAGTAAGTAGTAGGTGCATTAGTTACAGATAGAATCTAGGAAGACATTTCCAGCAGTGAAAAGTGTAGAAGTGCAGTCTAAAAAACGAGCAGTGAAGTGCCAATGTGCAGAGCTAAAGAGGGCAGAGAGAAATGATGGGTAATTGAGTGAGACAGAGCGAAAAAATTAGTATTTAAGCAGGATATTAGTCTTGTGCTGAAAGGAAATTTAGGAGAACAGAAAGTTTTGATAGCCACTTAAGGGCTGAAATTTGTGTCAGAAGACACTAGCAGTAGAGAGGGTGGATTATAATGACTGTACTCTGTAGAAACCTTAATGTTAAAGACAATGAAGGGAATTAAAGAGGTAGACTCTGATAGCATCTTTATGGTTAGCAACAGTAAATAGAGCCCCACTGTACTACTACAGGCAGAGAATGAACAGGTAAATTCTTGCACTGTCTTTACTGTGATAGCAGTCAACCACAGAAGAAAAATTAGTTTACTACACTGTTCCTAACAGGAGCTGCATCCACATGGTTTTAGGTATTATGCTTCAGTGAATGGGATAACTGAATAGGCCTGTAATGACTAGCAGATGCTTTTGGCACAGAGGCGGTAGCTTGATACAGGGTCACTCTCCTCTTTGGAACAGATGAGTGTTTATCTGACCAGCCTGCCATTTGAAGTGTACCTTCTATTAGCAAACACAAAGAATACACTGCTAATTAGCAAGTCTTGGTACACAGATGTCTGTAAGCTGCACTTGTATGGCTCTTCATTCCCTCACTTAGAGATGTAGTTTGGGACAACTTCAGATTTGTCTAGTTTACATGGAAGGTTTGATTTTGGCATTCATTTTTCACTCTGCAGTAGGCCCTCTGACATTAAGGCTCCTTCTGGAATATTAAGCTGCCAGCTGTGCTGTGGAATTCTAATCACAGTAGAGACACCTAACATAAAACATTGTCTGAAGGCAAGTCTACATAAAGCAAAGGTCCAAACATTGGTTCTATCTGTCCTCTAAGCATTGTTTAGGGAAGAGGCTATCTGGTCTGCCAGGGTCCCAGAAATGGTTATTTTCACATTCAAGGGTGCTTCCAGAAAATGTCAGAGACCGAGCCATCCTGTAGATTGTTTTAATTGAGCTTGTAGAGTGTTTACAAGTTGCCTCGGTACTAAGATGATTTGCACATAAGAACGTGGTTGTGTCCTCATATAGTGCAAGTTATTCCGCAAGTTAAATATTCTTTGGTACTAAGGCCAGCTGACATAGTTATAATTAAATGGACAGATGTATCTACGGAGGTCTTCTCAACTTCTGAAGTTACGAGGCACAGATCTGGCTATATTGAGGAGAAATACATTGTCTGTCATTCCCTGGAATGTCAAAGAGAAGTAATGTCTTCCCAGATTGCAGCTTGTGGAATATCATTGGTGCTAGGGGACAAATTTCAAATGATGTGTTTATGTACAATGGAGGGGACTGGGACAGATTACCTGTCACTGCCACCAAATATCAAGAATAACAGGCAGTAATGGGTGGGGATGAATCCCACCACTGTCAACCTCATTGCCACTTGTATGTGGAGGAGCAGACCACTACTAGAGGTCTTTGAATCCCATTACTGCCAACCAGTATGCCATTGAGGTGTGTATGGTCCTTGGATCTGTTTCACTACCTCAAATAGGTCTGAAAGTGACCAAAGGAACAGTATGTTGAGTAACACCATTTTAACCAAGCAGATTAAAAAGAGAAAAGTGCACACAAATCTGATTCAGTAAACAAGTCATCAAAAGCAACCATGCCACAAGCATAAAGAGAATATGCGCTGCTGTGCTGAGTATGGGCTTCCAACATCAACATCCACACCCAGACTATGACTACACACTGACCAATTTCATAGCTTAGTGTGTGGTCTAAAACTCCATGTCCCCTTGTCACTGCAGTACTTTCGAGTACCTCTTACCAATAGAACTGCATTTCAAAGAAATTTTCTCACTTACACGCAATTCCCAGGGAAGGCTGGCAGAATTCTCCTATTCACTACATCTGTCTTCCTGGCACAGCATTATTGCCACCACTCAAACTATGTCTAAGGATACAAATACACCAGTTTCCACGCCACTATGTATTTAGCCAAATACAAGTTATAAAAATATATTTTGCAGTTAGTATGTTCAAATAATCTGACTTCTGGAGGTGGATATAACAGCTTTGCCAGTCTACAGAAAATAAATATAGTGCATAAATAAATAATCAAAGCAGGCCAAACGTGATTACAAGTGAATTAATACATTTTTACTTAAACAGTAAAGACATTACTGATAGAGATTAAATATGCATAGGTCAATACAATGCCGAGTAAATATAAAAATAACAGTCAATTGTGCAGACAAGAATATTTTAAGAAGAATCTGATCAATAGCAAAACAAGTACAACAGCTATCTCTTCCTGAAGAAATAATGTCTCTAACTTTTCTAAGTTAATAAAATATTATACAAGGCAGAATTGCAAATCTTTATAGATAAAAATAGTCAATTGTGCAGACAAGAATATTTTAAGAAGAATCTGATCAATAGCAAAATAGGTACAACAACTATCTCTTACTGAAAAAATAATGCCTCTAACTATTCTAAGTTAGTAAAATATTATACAAGGCAGAATTACAAATCTTCAAAGATGTGTCATCAAGATCTCTTATGCACAGACTAGCTAAATTTACACTACTTTCTGTTCCACATGAGTCTCTATTATGTGATCAAAGAATCTCTTCTTCAAAAACACAATATTGACACATATACAGTGAATGCTGTAAACCACGAATGGCCACGTCCTGGAATTTTTTCCTCAGGAAAAATTTCACGTAGTAATAAAAGAAAAAAACAAACTTTAAAATACTAATCAAGTGGGGGGCAAAGCCCCCCACCTCCCCCGATGTGGGGGCTGTGCCCCCCACCACCCTAACTAAATATACCAACTCCAAGATCGGTCTACATTGAAGAAAATGGCAATTCCTAATAATGGCCAACTGAATTTTTTTTCCCTGAGGAAGACATTTGAGGACGTGGCCATTCGCGGTTTGCAGCATTCGCTGTTTATGTGTCGATTATTATGTGTTTGAAGAAAAGATTCTTCAATCACATAATATAGACCCGTTCCAGATATATAAATCTCAGCATATATTCCCCAGAAAAGCAGGTTATATTACAGCATAAAAGAACAAAAAAACTACTCAAAGTAACGCTGGTGCAGATAAAGAAATAAGTAAACTAAGAGAAAAACTGCACCAAAGCTAACACACTACACATTTATTGAAAAATAAATTAAAAAGTTAGCGCTTTCGCGACCACACTCATCACTTCATTAGACACACAAATAAAAATCAGTACAACTTTATGGTCTGTCTGAAATGATCAGCTAACCTATAATAGTCACATGTCTACTTTAACAAACATTGCAAGACATAGGGGTCTTTCTTTAAAAACTTCTAAAACACTATAACTAGTAACCTTAAAATTAAATATTTCTACATTTATAGATAACATATAAAAAACTCACAATATTTAGACTGCAAAGTATTCATAATAAGGTATTTGTTAATATCAAGCTAACTATATAATCAAATATTGTCTCTCTATCTACATACAAAATTATGTGTCCATCTATACATATTGTGCATATAGGACAAAATAGAAGTTAAAAATATATATACATAAAAACATATATACATATACTTCAATGTGTATAAAACATCTAGGATGCATTTTTAATGTTTGATGCAACAAGATTTTAGAAAAGGTTTTAAAGAAGTAAGAAAGACCCCTATGTCTTGCAATGTTTGTTAATAATAATACAATAAACGTGTAGTGTGTTAGCTTTGGTGCAGTTTTTCTATTACAGCATATCATATTAAATTAGTTATACAGCTCATTTAAATCCTGTATTCTTTTAAACCTCATTCCTCGTCAGCATGCATTGTTCCCACAATTTCCACTTTTTCTATGTCATTTGATCCTACCATTTTTTAAAGATCCCTTTTCCAGTTGTTTTTTGTCTGTTACTTTATTTACTACTTCTAGTACAGTTGGTTTAGACTTTGATTTCCATTTCCTAGTCACTGCTTTTTTGGCAGCCACCATAATTAGACTCATTAAGGCTTTACTATGTCTAGCAATTCTGATTCTGTATCACAGTTCAAAAAATCATTTTCTTAGTCATACCAATTTCTGATAGAGTAGTCTGCATGTAGTTTTTAAAGTCTGCCAACTCATTACTCTCCCAGAAAATATGTTCCCAATTAGCTCCTTCTTCCCCATCACACCTCCACCATTTATCTACCTGAGGAAATATTCTTTGGAGTCTACTTGGGGTATAAAATAGCTATGTAAACACTTCCAAGCCAAGATCCTAAATCTTCAAGACTTTGTTGCATATTTGAGAGACATACATATATCCTCTATTGTTTCTTTGTGATATGCTTATCCAGTCTCTCTTTTCAATCCTTTCTAACCTATTCTGATTGATTCTTATAGTTATCATCCAATACTTTATATGCTGTACTAATTATTCTTTTTTTAACAAAAGCTTCTGTTCTATATTCTGCTAAAAACTCTATAAGTGCTGGTCTTTTGCTTAGAATCCCCTTATTTCTTTCTGTTTGCCTATTCCCTGGTATTCAATCCTTGATAGGGAAGGCAATTGCTTGCCTGCAGTCCAAATACATTCTTGGCCTATTCCTATTCTGCTACCTATCTCTCTCTAATTATTAGCTCCCAATACCTTGGTTCTTTTGCCAGTTTTCTCCAATAAATTTCAGCCCCTTCTTGTCTATTGAGTGTATCCCTAACTGCAGTCATTCCTGTTTAAAGAATTTCCTTTCTGCATTCCCATGTTGGCTTACTTTTTAGAATACTTTCTGCTGCTTTATGAATATAATATTCTGTATGGTTATTGGTATTCTCCTTAAGGATCTGAATCCAAAATCTCAGTCTCTCCTTGTTTCTTGAGCTTTCCCCTGTTTCATCATCATCCCTTTCCACTTTGAATTAAAGGTTTCTGCTTGTGCTATGCATAGGAGCCTTAACTGTGTAGCTCTGAAATACCCCTTTAGATCAGGTAATCCCAGACCACCTTGTTCTGTTGGAAGAATCCCACTTGACTCTTGCCATCTTCCCCTCCCAGATAAAAACCTTCAGCTCTTTTCTAATTGCTATCCAAAACTTCTCCTCTGATTGATAACAAATATGCCTGACCTGTGTTTAAAACTAAATGGACTAAAACATTTTAACTGCTTGTTTCTTGTTATCCATATCCATTATAACAGACCTTCCCTGTCTCAGTTTTTGTATTATCTTTTGTTTAGGCTCTTCCCACATATCCTTAGCTGCCACACCAGAATCCCTTTTAATCCATACTCCTAAGTACTTCATTTTATCGTGTCCCCATAAATATGGATATTGCTGAACCAATTTGTGTGTGGGTACAGAATTTACAGCTGTTGCCTTTGTTTCAGCTTCATTAATTTTTTATCTTGAAAAGATCTGAAACTGACTCAAAATGTTCCAAAACACTGAAATGTCCTTTTCTGATGTTATCAGATATAAAATAATATCATCTGCAAATAGAGCCAGTTTTCTTGACTACCATATCAATTGCATCCTTGAATTTCTGATTCCCTTATTTTCTTTGCCAGTGGTTCTAAATATAATGCAAATAACAAAGGGGAAAGAGGACACCCCTTCTTGGTTCCTCTGCTCAAACAGAAATTATCAGAGAGGAATCCACCTAACTTTGTCTCTGATCCCTCATATATATTCCTAATCAACCTTATACTTTTATCCGGGAATGTAAGTGCTTCCATTGTTGTGCTCATAAGCTCCCTGTTTACTCTGTGAAATGCTTTCTCTGCATCGAGACCTACCAACAACAATGGTATTTTCTTGCATTCTGCTTCCCTCTGGATCATCAGTGTTCTGTTAATGTTGTCAAATGTTTGCCCCTCCACAAAATGCATTAATCCATATCTATCAATTTTGTCATCACCTTTGCTATTCTGTTAGCCATTATAGATAAAAACACGTTATAATCATGGTTTAGGATTGAACTGGGCCTAGATCTTGTGAGTCTTTATCATCATTAGGTATTATAGCCACCATCGCTTTCTTTCTGGATGTTGGTGCTTCTCCTCCTCTTAAAATAGTGTTAAAACCTTCTAAATCTTTATCAGTTTTTCCCTTCTAGCTTACGTTCTTCCCCAGGAATACCATCTCTTCTTGGGGACTTTCCTGTGGATTGGTTATACATCACAATTTTTATCTCATCTCCTTCCATCCTAACTTTTGGCAACTGAGCCTCATCTACCTCTAACCTTGGCATATTTAATTCTTCCATAATAATTTCCATTTGTACCTTTTTTTGATTTCCATATTTCTCTGCTTTATACAGACTTTCATAAAATTTTAGAAATATTTCAGTACCTCTAAAGGCTGTCTTGTTTTCTTCCTTGTTATAGGCTCCCTAAGCTTGGTGACAACTCTTCCACTTTATATTGCTAAAAGTTTTTGTGCTCTGGAGTTATCAAAAAACAGTTGCTTAACAGCAATCTTTCTAAACTCATGTATATTATCAAGGTAATCCCTTATTTTATGTTTAGCATTCTCCGGTATCTCCTCTCCTTGTTCTGTGAGAATCAGTCTTTTCTAGGGTCTGTGTTCGGCAATTGAGAAAACATTAAATCGAATGGCTGTACATCAAACATTAGTCAGCGAACAGCACTTTTAATGAATATGGATGTCACTGAAAATAAAGTTATTGAATGGCCATAGTCTAACAGAATTTGCCCTTTCCCCAATTTAATGTGACCTAGGAGTTGGTATATATAATTAGTGGGAGCTAAGTATTGTTCTGTGTTCACTGAATCCTTCTGTTTTGGGGGGGGGCTGTGCCACACATGCCCCCCACTAATTACATTTACTAACTCTGAGGTTGCACTTAATTGGGGAAAAGGTAGCTTCTGTTAAAGGTAATTTACCAGTAAGCTAGTAGTAGATTGCACTCACTTTATGTTGGCCAACTATGGCCATTCAATGACTTTATTTTCAATCACATCCCTGTTTGTTAAAAGTGCTGTTCGTTCACTGACGTTTGATGTACAGCCATTCGCTTTAATATTTTTTTTATTGTGAAACATAGATCCCCTATTCTGCAGTACTTTAACTTTTGTCAGTCCCTGTAAATAATTCTTGTTACATCTTAACCATTTGTCTCTTTCTTTCATTTCCACCCTATTTTTAAATTCCACTTTAATTTTATCCCACTCTATAGCTATAATTTCAGAATAAATTTCTATCTTCTCTAGTAATCCCAAATAATTTCCACTACCTATTCCTGAAATTCCTGTCTTTTCAACAGATAGGTGGGAAAGCACCAGTGTCTCATTTTTATTTCATTACCCTGTATTTTTATTTTAGTTTTTATTGACATGTGATTATTATTGACATGTGATCTTAAATAGTTATTGGATGTTTATTAAAACATTCAATTAAGTGTACATGTTCCTGTGACGTGTATGTTCTGTCTAGTCTAGACCAATTTTTGTATCTTGGGAAATTATATGTAAATTCACTCCAAAAGCCTACTACTGAATTCAGATCTTCCATGCCAAATACTTTCATAAATTTCTTCAAAAATCTACCCTTCCCTGTTATATTTTCCCTTCTCGGCCCCCTAGATACGTGTTCATCACCACAAATCAAATTCCAGTCCCTACCTGTAAGTAATACTCCCAGCTAAAAGCTGATTATTTCTCCCAGAATTTTCTTAAGCTCCATTGCAGCAGTTTTAGGTGGAATATAAATAAATACCAGTATAATCCTCCTCCCTTGCCAGTAATCCCTTAGTGCTACAAATCTAACATTATTATCTTTTTCATCCTCTTCTATCACTATTGGAGCTCCTCTTGCAATTAATATAAGTACTCCTGTTTTCCTTTGTCCCAGGTATTCTGCTGAATAACTGACCTGAAAACCTTTCTTTATCAACTTCACATGTTCAGTTCTTTCCAAGTGTCTCTCCTGTAGCATAGCTATTTGCACTCTACATTTTTAATATAGTTCATTACTCTTTATTTGTTGTATATATCTGTGAGACCATTTACATTTAAAGATAATATAGAAAGTATCATTATGTTAAAAAGTTATTATTCCCACCTTTTATGTGTAACAGCTTTTTTGTTAAGTGTATAGTTCCAACTTTTGTGTTACATGCATACACTAATGTTTGGCAGGTTCATCTTTTACACAGTTTTTTCTTGTCATATCCATTTGAGCCTATGTCACATCTTGCAAAATGTTTGTTTTATTGAAAGCCGTCAAACAAAAAAAAAAAACACACCCCAGTACACCACTAAAACCTGTTAACTTAATACTAATACACAAAACTGTGTACATCTTCAAATATTGAAGTTTTACCATCCTAATAGGAACTATTGTCCCAGACTAACAGCCAGACTCATAGGCTTGGGTTAACCTAAAAGGAAGGTTATGTTTGTTAAGATGCATGCTACAGCCTGTGGTTCTACTGAGTGCTGTTTGGTTTTGTCTTATCTTTATTACTGTCCCAGATGGGGAAAACACTTGAATGTTTTCTGAAAACATTCTCTCCTAGCAACTGAAAGAAAGCCATTGAAAGAAAAGTATTCTGTTTTTATTGCTCTTTATCAGATTGTTTCCATGGAGACATAAGAATCAGATCTAGAGTTGCTTCTACAAGCATTCATTTATTTGCTAAACAATGTTCTTATTTATTTATTTGCTTTTTCGTAATACTTGATACTAGTTCAAGTCAAGGGCCTTAATCCAGTCATTCCCCTATGCAAGAATGAAAAAGCAAATCAGTTTTTCTTGTATCCTGCTGTTTTGACCAGACTTTTTTTCTTTTTTTAAGTTGCAGTCCCTACATTTCTTAAAACTGGACAATGAGGAAAAAAGAAGGAAAAAAAAACAGGGGCACATGTTTACTTTAGTATCCCCATTACACTCAAAAACAACTGAGAAAATTTTACTTTATAGCTTCCAGATTATATCATGCATTATAAAAGCGCTACTTCCAGATTATATCATGCATTATAAAAGCGCTACTGTGAAGAACAAAATTTTGTTTTACTTCCAGTTAACTCTTTCCTTCCTCTTCCCTCCTAATACATGTTCTTCCAAACATTAATGGCATGAAGTAGGGCATATGCTTTTGAGTTCCCTACAGTTTTGACAAAGTCAAATAATTCCAATATTTCCAGGTTTTCCTGTTCTGTCATGTTTCAGAAATATAATTAATGCTTTATAATCCCACATTTATGTGTCAATTTCTGAGTTGCTAGTTTTATTCCTGTTGATCTCCTACTCCCATTCCAGTCTCTGCTTCATTTCTAATGTACTCCTGGTTCTTCTAGGCAACCCATGTGCTTTTTTCCTTATCTCAAGCATTTTCCATTGAAACATCAGAAAAGGTTTCAATGGCATAGTCTTTCTGCATCTTTATTACCAGAAGAATATGAAGCAGAATATCCTTCTGATTCATAACTCAGTTTTTGTTGGACATATTTGTTTTTGTTGGACATATCGATAGCGACTGCCTTCCCAGGTAAAGCGCTATCTTTGTTGCTTTGATTTTCCAGTTTGTTACGAAGGCTGTATAGATAAAACTACTAAAAGTTTTGATAGCGACTGCCTTCGCTGGTAAGCGCTATCCTTTAATTTAAGCTAAAGTACTCAAGATCAACTACTACATGTTCTAATAGCGACTACCTTCCCAGATAAGCGCAAACCTTTAATTTAGGCTAAAAGTATTCAGCTTATCTAACTGGGAGCGTACTATGCATGTAACTTATGACTTTATGAGGAATTTCTTCATATATTAACGATAGCGTCAGCTTCTCAACCATGTGCTATCTTTTTTTCTGTTTAACCAGTTAAAGCCCCCATATTGTACTAGGAGTGCATTGATTATCCAATTACCACTGCTGTAAAGAGTTAGATTAACATTCCATCTTATAGTGATAGTTTTAAGTGTAAGCTATATCGCTTATATTCCACATCTCTTTTAATTGAAACTACTTTTGACTGCACATGAGCCACTGCATATGGGATCACATAAACTGTTTGTAGACTAAGCTGTTACACGTTGTTTGAATCTAGTTGGTGCTTTAATTGTGTGTGATACCAGCATGTGCTACTTTTTATTTTGCTGGCGACAGCTTTTATAAGCAATGTGCTACCTTCCACGTGCTCTGTGAAACGCTGTTGTGAGGCACTGTGTATCAGACCTTGCCCTGCTTATATTTCTAGCTCTACTAGAATAATTTGTATATGTTTATGCCTTATCTAGTTCCACTAGACTAATTTGTATGTTTTTGTACTGCTTTTTTACGTATACTGCCCTCCAAATAATGTTTTCTTTTTAGATAATCTGCGTGTTCTGATGTTTATGCTGTTACATGTACTCTGCCTTACCCCCCCCTGCTGATAACAATAGATTTGCTAGTCTTGTATAGTCACACTTACTAGCTTCCTCCTTAATTAAGCAATAGTAGTAGATAAAGTGTATTTTAACTTGCTACTAACGGATTTTTGTTTTTCTGTCTATCTTTTTCCTGTCCTCCAGCTTTCTTGCCCTGAATCTTTCCCCCTGTGTTTTTGCCTGGGTGGATAACTGGACCTAACTAAAGCTGTACTCCCTGTTGCCAAAGCAATACTCTCTGCTGCTTCAACTCCTTTTTGAAGAAAAGTATACCCAAGAGACTCTAAAAAGAACTTAAAGTACATGCATCTGCTAAGCCAGAAACTACTGTACTCTTACTCTCCTAGCTGTAGCATTATACTCCCTGTCAGGAATGCCAGCAGCCTAACCCACTCAACTCTATTCCTCTGTCTTCCATACCTCACTCTGTTCTCTGTTACTATTGCTCCCTTCTCCCCCTATCTTATCAGCCCAAGTATTCCCTGGTGAGCCATTGCATTCCTGCATTGTCCACTAGAGGGCATCCCTTCTCCATTGATTTGAGTTTAAACTTCAACTTAAAACTCTCCATTGAATTAAGATAAGAAATAAACTTAAGAACTCTCTCCTTCTGTTTCACAGTTCCCATCTCTGTCCCTCACTCTTCCCCTAATACCTTTAGCCCACTCCTCATACCTTATCTAGGCACTCTCCACGTAGCCTTCTACTACGTACACTTCACTAACACTGCTCCACTGATAGTCTCTCGCTCCTCTTCTGCTCTTTTGGGCTCAAACCGCTCCGTTCGCCCTCCGGGCTCACTCCGCTCCCCTACCCTGCCCCCAATTCCCACCCGCCCCAGCACATCTACATTTATCCCTCCAATAACCACACCCACTGCCACTCTACTCCAATCAGTATCCTACCTCCTAACACACCCTCTTTTTACCCGCCAAAACCAACTTTCACTTTACTCCCCATTATCATCTTAACTAACCAATCCTACTCCATTCCCACTTCCAAACCACACCCCTCCATAACTAATACAACTCTCCTCACACTTACTACTACTTAGGTAACATCCACTTCCTCTATATAAAACTGTCTCCTATATACCATATAACTCTATTTTATCACTGTTCTTCTATTAACTCTTTTCCAACATGCTCTCTAAACATTCCTTCATCTTCCTTTCACTACTACTTCTCCTCACCTTATCTTATTTCCACCATCTCTCCCAGCCCACTATTTCCTTCCATTTCCAATCCTTTCATATAACTAATCATCAGAACTCACCTCTCTCACACTCATACTCTCTTATTTCCCCTCAGAAAATCTCCTTCTTTTTCGATACAAACTTATCTCCTATCATACAATCTCCATTCCTATAACTACTAGCAAATCCCTCCAATTCACAATAGACCCCAATCTCATCACCTTGCTATCTACTCACCTAAACTATTCCATACTACACCTGATTAGCACTCTCATATCTGGAGACATCCATCCTAGCCCAGGCCCTACCACTATAACCACCACAAATAAATCCTTATTATTCACTTCCTTAAACTCCCAAAGTATTGTAAACAAAGTCCCAAACCTTCATGCTTGGCTCATACACAATAAACCTGACATCCTGACTATTTCTGAAACCTGGTTAAAACCACATATTAAGGATTCTGAAATAGTTCCCCCAAACTACTCCATCATAAGAAAAGACAGGCCTCTCAAAAAAGGCGGAGGAGTAGCCCTTCTATATTCTTCCTCCCTAGTAGTCTCTCCCTACAACAAACCTATCCCACACTTTAACAACGCCCTTTCTCCTTACTCTACTACAAATCAATAATTATAATCACATATGTATAGCTTCCCTTTATATCCCCCTAGTGGATAATATCTCTACACTCGAACTTATCCTTTCCTGGCTATCCAGTAACATTAGTAATGAAACCATAATCCTTGGAGACGTAAACATTAACTGGGCCCTTATCCAGGCTCCTACAAACACCACTAACATCAACCTCTACAATTTCTCACAACTGATCACTTTGGTAACTCACCCAGCCAAAAACCCCTCCAGTGGGAGTATATTGGATTGAATTCTAGTCTCCTATCCTCACTATTTCACCAACAGTGGAACTCTTCCCGACCCACTTGGTGACCACTTACCCACCTTTACCCACTGGCTTCCCACTATCCTTCAACGAACCCATAACTTTATTACTATCCATGACCAAAAAAACTTCAACCCAATAACCTTTTCAAACTCACTACAAGCAGTTAATTGGAATTGTCTAAAAACATTACCTCTAGACAATGCAGTCTCATTTCAACTCAACATTCTTAAAATTACATGACTCCCAAGCTCCCTTACGGACAAAGAGAATATAAACTAAATCAGCCCCATGGCTCTCCAAAACTACTCTTTCTACCATGAGACAGAGAGACAAAGTCTGGGCACGATACCAAAAACATAAGGCAACTCCACTCCTTAACGAATACAAAATGCTCCGAAATAAAGTAAAAAAACTCATCACTTTCGATCGACAAAACTATTTCTCTACACTCCAAAACCATAACAAAAACAACCCTCAAAAATTCTGGAAAGGGATCTCCACTCTACTCCACCCCAGCAAACCAGATACTCCTACCCCAGACCCAAATTCTCCAGAACTTGATTTAGCCACCCAATTTAATTCTTTCTTTATTGACTCTATTTCCAAATTGACCTCCTCATTCTCCATCTCCTCCCTATCATCCAATACCCCCTCTCCCACCCCCATAGTCTCTACATCTCTACATCTACACCCTACTCCCCACCCACTAATTCCACTACCCCCTCTTCTACACAAATTCTATCCTCATCAACACCACCCCATAATTCCACCCCCCCTGACTGCACTCTCTTCTCTTTAAATCCCATACCTACATCTACTATTAAGAAACTCCTTCAGAAATTGAAACCATGTACCAATGTTCCTGACAATATCCCTTCTTACTTTCTTAGTATAGCTGCTGAAAGTCTTGCCTACCCCATTAGCATCTTAATTAACCGCTCCCTACAAGAAGGCACAGTTCCCCAAATTTGGAAACAAGCCTTTATTATACCATTACACAAAGGTGGTAACAATAATAACATTACTAATTTCCGTCCCATAGCCATCCTGTCCCCCATTTCAAAAATCCTTGAACTAATCTTCAGTCCTTGTTAAAAAACAGCTTACCTCCTGCTATAACAAAATTGCAAAATTCGCCACCAGCCATAAGTCTTCCACTCACCACTGTCTCTCCCTCCATAAACTAAAATGGCTAGAACTTCCCAATCAACTAACTTACACTCAACTAACTCTAGCCCATAAGCTTATTCTAAACCCCTCCAACTGTCCCTCCCTTTCCTCTGCCTTTAAAATGCACCTACCTAACAGAGTTCTAAGGTCTAATAATCAAAATCTACTAGAAGTGCATAAACCTACTCATCTCCCAGGCAAAAACCTTCTTTCCTTCAGCCTCACTCGCCTCTGGAACTCCCTACCACCAAACATCGGCACTACCTCTAACCACTCTACCTTCAAGAAGTCTCTTTTCTTACACCTAGCATCACAGTGGGAATGCTCTTGCACCCACCCCACATAACCAACTCTACTTAATGTCCTTTAATATCATAAGCTACTTTATTTAGCTACTATGTTTGTTCTCTAATCTGTATTTATGTTTTGCATTTGTTCTTTTGCTAGCATGTTTTTTTTTTACTTTTATTCTGCCTACATTGTATTAATAACTTTCTGTACCTAGATTGTTACTGTTAAATGTTAATGTACATTTATTTTTTGGAGCTTTTCTCCCCTGAACTCCATTGAAAACGGGTTCTTTAAGGCCCAATGGACTATCCTGGTAAACCAACTGCAATAAATAAATAAATAAATATTTTTGTATTTCATTCTTAGCATGGTCTGCATCAAAAAATACATTTCTCCCTCCAGAAAAGAATGTTCCAAAAGTAGCTGGATACAACAGCTTGAATCTCACACCTGATTCTTGGCATTCCCTGATTAATGGACTAAATTTACTCCTCTTTTGCCAGGTGTACAATAAGTAATCATTTTCCACAAACACTCTATTTTCTCCCAATTTTAGTACTTTGTCCTTCTGCCACAGTGTTAGAATCAACTCCTTCTGCTGGTAGGATTTCATCTTTACAATTAAAGGTCTAGGTTGTTTTCTCATGGCCAGGTTTGGAGCATAAACACAATGTGCCTTTTCAGTTCATATCTCCTGCTGTGGAGTACCAGTCCAGTTGCTTATTTGTGCTTTCATAAAATGAATACAGTCTGATCCTTCCACTTTCTCTGGTACAGCAGAAAATCTCAAATTTTCCATACATACCACGTCTTCTAATTCTATTATTTTGCGAATCAGCTCTTCCTGAGCATTCTCGTATTCAGCCAGCCTCTTCTTCATTTGTCCTCTGATTTTTGCAGTTTTATCACCTCATCTGTATATCTTTTTAAAGCTTCCTCTGTTTCCATTTTGTCCAGCCATTTTTATTTAAGTTGCTATACTCCTTCAGTGTTTCATTTATTTTAATCAGCTCTGAGTGCATTTGACTTATTTTTCCTCTCGGTTACTGGAAGTCATGTCTTGCACCAAAGATGGAGATTGCACTACTTTTTGATGAACAGCTGCAGAATTCTTCCCAGTCAGTGTTTTGTCTCACCTTTTGTGATTAATTTTCTTTCAGGTGCTCTGAATTTCTTTTTTGCTGGATTCCAGGCAGTGCACTTACTAGCCAGTTACTGAAATTTACCAAAACATGCAGGTTTACTGGCTATTTTTTTTTAGTTTCTGTTTTCACACTGGGAGAACTGAAATCAAGTTATTAGTCAGTGTGCTCAGTATGTAGCCATGTTGGGAACAATACGTGCAGATTAATGTTTTGGAGGTATAATGAGGTTTAAGGGAAGGCAGGAACTGAGCAATTTATGTAATGTTGCCTTGATGATAGTTTTATAAAAGCAAGTAGGTGATTTATAATTTTTGTAACTGGGATGTATAATTGTTATAACTGTGAACATGTTAACATGGTTGTTTTTTATATATAAATGTATGTTTGCCTATTTCTTAAAGGAGAACAGTGGGATATTTAATCGTAGTGCACAGCCTGCCCTCACTTTGCATTCCTGTTACTTCATCCAGCAAAATAAAGTCTTTACTGCACATATTTAAAATTTATTATCTCTGCTGTTTTCCTCCTAGCCATCCTCCGTTTCCGTACTGTTTTAACTTCCGTTTTAAAAGCAAAGTGTCCCGCCTTTGAAAACCGACTAACTGTCTCTCAAATCCTGACGTCAGGACTACTACACTTTTGCAGTATTTACGGGGAGTTTCCGCCCACAAACTGACGTCACCACTCCCATATTAGCATGCTCTTTCGAAGTAGGCTTTAAACCGCCCAGAAAGTGATGTCAGAGCTTTTTCGTACAGCCCACTCCATTATCCTAATAAATACTCGTATTCGCTATGTGGAACTCCCTTACTTTCGAAGTGTATCCTGCCGAGTGTATTATACTGAGGGACCAAAGTATTCTCCTGTATTACTTGTTGCTAAGGTGATTTTTTTATTTTTAATTCAGGCTAATTTTTAAGTAGTTTTATGTTCTGTTCTCGGGTGACGCTGCTTCAGATTAACTTTAGTTCAGAGTGTGCGTGTTTGTGAATGCTAAATGTGCATGCGTGTGTGTGTGTGTGTGTGTGTGTGTGTGTGTGTGTGTTTTTGTAAGTTCTAAACACATACTGCTGAAATCGGAATGTGTGTGTGAATGTATGGAATGAGTGTGTATGGTGCCGTTTCTAATGGAGTCTCGTGCCGAATCACAGTCAACTGTGCGTTGGCAAAGTACGTTTTTTTTTAATTCTTTATTATATAGTCGAACACGTCGAGTGAAAACGAGCAGGTGGCCAGTGATACAGCTGGCTGACTGGTGACTGTAACCTTCCTAGCGTGCTAGTCATTCACCTCGTGGTCGAACTGTCTCTCCGCTCGCGCCCTGTTTTGTTATATTATCAGTACACACTGTTATTGTGTTGTAATACGCTATTGCTTTAGGATGTGGCATTGTGGCTTGTAATTGTACAGAAGGTGACCGTTTTGAGGATTTTAATTACGAAAACTGGCATAAAGCTAAACCGTGCATCGTGTCCGTATCAGTTAGTTGTCACAATTCTGTGTGTAGTTTCAGTAAAAAGAGCATTGCTTTTGACGCGTTATTTGAGTATCAAAGTGTGTGTACTATGGCTAAACTTGCTAGCAGCTGGGGCTTGTTCTTAAACCACAGTCACTGAAGGCGCAAAAAATGCCTTGCTTTCTTGTTAGATTATGCTACCATCGTTAAGGCTTTCAAGAGAAGAGATGACACAAGGGGAAGCTTAGTTATAAAGTATTCATATTAAGTAAAGAAGCATATAATGCACCTGAAGGCGTTTGGTAGCATAGTCTTGTTTTGCAAGCCATTGTTAAATCTTCTAAGTTAAAAGAGAAAAGAAAATTGAAAATTTGAAAGTTGTGCAGCATTAATGTTGGAGTTAGTGGCCCAGCGATTTTTACCCTCCTCACACCATCCGGATTTCTCTTGCATTTTAGCTGTAGTCACTCTAATAGTATCATAGCATCACAGCAGACAATACTGTAAGGCTATCAGTGATGGAGAAACTAGTATTATTGTGGTGGACTGCAGAGGTATAATAAAGGAGGAGGCAAAGGTGTAAGCTGTGTAGGTACTGTTAGAAAGTGCTAGGAACCCTGGAAATGAAATGAGTGCACAAAATGCAGTAACAGAAGACTCCACTATACATCACTGAGCTCCAAAACTTGCCTCAAATACAAATACCTTGCTCAGTACTTATGGAATAGTTATATCTTAATGTTCTTACTCCTATCCTGTTACAGTCTGACAACAATTTCTGAATTGGCTATATTGTCATAAATGTTAAGTGAGGAATTAAAACAAAATCATATAAAAAGAGACCTTACTTATTTTGTAGCAATATCATGGTATTATAGATGCACAAGAGCAAAAGCGATTTGCAGATCAGCAGCATCAGGAAGTGGAAGGCTCAACAGGGAAGAAAATGTCACTACCTTGACCTGTCATGACTCCTTGTATTGCAGTAAGTGGTGTGTCCTCACCTTTCCATTCCAGAGTATAGGCTGTACCAACATGGCTTTGCTGTTTTTTTGTAAAGGGTATCAACAGTTATGGCATGTTTGACAATTAAGCACCTATAATTTGTGATGTGGTATGAAACAGCTCGGTGTATGCTGCAATGTTTTCTGTGTCAGAGTTTATAATGTCATAATTGACCACCTAGAATTTTCTCTAAATGGTATGGACAGAGCTAGTTTGTCTAGAATGCACATATGATCCAAAGAGCCCAATGAATTCAGGGGCTTGTTTTAATTTTAAAGCTGCTCATTTTCTGAACATTATTTCATATTCAAGACATATTCACCCTGTATGGAAATGGTAGCATTAATATGTGGCCTGACACTGTTAGCATCTTGGTGGGTACTAGAGGTGAACTTAACAGACTGCTAAACTGAAAACTTGCTTAAATGAAAAGGAACATTTTAGAGCAAACATAATGTTTTTCACTTATGTTTTAGCAAGCTCTTAACACACACACACACTCAAGTATAGCCAGCTCTGAGTTGCACAGTTTTGGGGCAGCTTATTTCTTTTTGCTTAAGTAAGCTATTGCCATTTTAGAAGTTTATTTTCAGAGTTTATGGTGGATGTTTACTAGTGCTAGTTTATATTTGGAAAATTTAGGTTGCCCATGGAGAAGGACGATAAACTGGTCATTGTAGTACTTCAGGGAATGAGCAAGCTTTCATTGTCCTCAGCAGGTCAGCATGTACCAGATAAAAAACCACAGTTGAAGTGGCCGGTTGTTTTAAACAAAAACCTAACTGCTCTTACTTCTGAATCTTGACTATTCAACATTACTGATGAACAAATAATATCTTTATTGTAACCACACATTTCCGTTATGTTTATGTAGCCTTTTTTTCCCTCTTTTTTTTTTTTTCTCTCTTTCGCTCACTTTGACAGCTGTCCTTGTGCCCCACGTCCTTCACTGGCTCTACTGGCACTTCATCGACCCCTGGTCCATTGCCCAAGTTTTTCATCAGGGGTTCTACATCAAGCTGGGGACGAGGGTGCTCATATTTTATGACCTACCCTGTTCCCCCTCTCCCACCCCCCCCCACGGATCCCTGTGGTAATGTCCAAAGGGGAGGAGTGCAATTGAGATGTACAGTGTATCAGCCTGCATCAGTGGCAGCTCAGCCATGTCTCCAACCCCCCCCCCCCTTTGGACCACAACTCCTAACACAATGTTCCTGCCTTCTGTCAGGGATCATTAGAGGAGACACCCACAGGACCCTGTCTCCCTCCCTTCCTGAGATGGTAATACCCATCCTTCCCTCTGCTGCTTCACTCGCCTCAGTCGCAAATCAAACCCGGGTCGGCTGCGCCATAGTCATGGCTTTATCCCTCTACACCACTAGAGTGGCACACTTTTAGTTCTTTCCAGCAGTAGCTCTCATATTATAGTTAAACCACATTTTAGTTACTCGTACTAAATCAACATTTTTGAAATGTAAGAATTTAACTGGAGGATTTGTTTTGCAGCATCTTATCTTCTACAGTATACTTTTAAAAGAACTGTTAGTACTTGTGTTAGTAGTAACTGAGTGGTGGGATTTAGCAAAGGTTTTTTGTAAACCTGGAAATTAGGATTTTGTTACCTGTGTGGCTGAAATGATAAACATCTCCTGCAAAGAACATGGGTCTCTCTCATTTTTTTCTTATAGTTTCACAATTTGGTGCCAGTTGGAATAGTAATGGCACCCAAGCTAGCTATTATAAAATATTCTTATTAAAAAGTGAAGCTAATGGCTAATGGATGGATGGTCCACAAAAGCTTCCTCAAACTGTTGTCTTTTGTCAGCTGTATAATATGAATTCATATCTTTCATTTGTGCTACTGTAAGCCAATCAAGATCATTTATCTGTGCCATGATGTGTTAATGATCAAATTGTATGTGCTGCCTAGTAGTAGTTAACTTCTAAATAGCCTTCTCAATATGCTTTAAGTTACAGCCTTAGAGACTAAAAATTTACTTAATTCTTCGTTGTCCTTGCTAGCAAATTGGTTAGTCCTATAATCAAGGAATGTCTTACAGTAGGATCTTTGTTATTATAAATCACTTTAGTTTCCTGGTATTTGGAACAATTGGTTGAGTGATGTCACAGAGCACTAGTAAATATTCTGTGAAGAAATAGCCAGGGAATTGTTATGGCTAGGCTTGTATAGGCCCTAGGGCCGATAGCCTAGTACCAACCTATGAACCTGTGTGTGTTAATGAGTTTGTTGGGCTAATCTTGCAGGGCAAACCAAATCACCCAGAGCTCAACACATTTTTCCTCCTAGTTTGGTCATTTGGGGCATTGTTATTGATGTTTTCTAAAGAATGTTTATCCCTATGGATTCCAGAATCAAGAGCTAATGAATCTGTGGAGTCAGGAAATCAGTTTCCAGTAATATACATGTATTAACATCTTTTTTGTTGGTACTTCGTGTAAAATGGGAGAAGCTTTTAATAATATCATTACTTCATTTAAAGGGGTCTGTAAGAGCTGTATCATCCTATATACCTAGTTCAGAATATGTACTTTGAATTATCCTATATACCTAGTTCAGAATATGTACTTTGAATTACAATGACTTCATATTTAACTATGTAGGTGTAACACTTACAGGTCGTTACATTCTGTGGTTAGATTTACAAATCATTACTGAATGTGGAGCAGACAGAACACTCACTTAAAATATCATTTCCCGCAAGTCCTTTAAAAATATTTTAAGTTTCCCATTTCCTTAACAGATGTGGAAGATATAATGGAAAACAGCAAGAATCATACCTCTCCCAAAAAAATCCAACCCCAAGCCACCCTCTGATTAACGCTCAATCTCCATCCTCCTACCCCTTGGGGAAAATCTTAGAAAAACTGTTCTATATTCACTCTCAAACTAGTTAAGTCAATACTGCCTTCCAAGCAACACAGTTTGAGGTCTGGCCATAGCACTTCACTGCACTTTGGATCTTGACTGATCGCATCCTTTTAGCTATTGGCAAAGGCTTCCTTACTGGTGCCATATTTATAAACCTTACCAGACCCTATGACCTGGTTGACCTCCAGTCCTATTAAATCACCTCTCTGACATTGAGATTGGCCCTGATGGTATTCTCTGGTTCCAAAATTGGGTCTATATTATAAGAATAAAAGTGCATATGTACGACTACCTAAAAGTCGACACATAATGCACAAAACCTAAAAATAGCAAACGGTGACGTAAGCAAATTTTTCCCTAGGGAAGAAACTTGCGCGGCTGTTCGCTAAATAAAATAATTTGACATCATAAACAGGTGGGGGGCTCTGCCCCCCACATCCCTTAACTAAATATACCAACTCTGAGATCACACTATAGGGAGGAAAGGGCAATTCCGTGAAGTTGGCCAACCTTGACATATTCATAGAGTCCCTTAAATGCGATTCGATGAATGTGTCACTGTTTCCATATTCGCTTAGAAGCATTTTCGTGCTTCTAATATAGACCCTCCAGAATTATCTAACTAACATATTTCTTAGTAAATGTTAACTGTTGCTTATCAAATACCATTCCCTGACTTAAGTTCTTCAAGACTTCATACTGTCCCCTCTTCTTTTCTCCATTTTTATAAATAAACTTGTATTCGACCTTACCCCAACCGCTAATCCTACTGTACACCTATGATATGGTTACTTTCCACTGCAACCACACAATCCACCCAGTTCAACATGATCTGCAAAATGATTTCCTCTCCCCCATTAACTGGCTCAATAACATAAAAGCTATTACTTCCCAAAAACACCACTAGAAAACAAAAGGACTCCAACTTAGTTTTTATTCCTGACCACCTTAAGAATGCCATTGAGTAGGTTAACACCTTCAGATGCCTAAGAGTCTGACTTGATCCCTCACTTAACTTCCACCATCATCTCTCTCAAAAACACACAGAAAAAGATAAACTCCTACTCTTCTGGGCCAACAAAATCTCCTTTTTCCACTTCCATCCAACAAGAAATGCTATTGACAAAGGGATTCTTCTAGCCCAACTTGCATACTGCCTACTACCGGTAGTGTATGCATCCAAAAGAAACTCTTACCACTATCCAGACAATCACCAACTCTATCTGCTGCTTCATTACCCTTTCCCTAAATTATGAACACCACTATCTTACACTAGACAAAGCCAACTAGACTGCCAGTTCAGCAGTGAGCCAGTCTACTCCTTGACTCCCAACTTTCCCCTCCTGAAAGAAAAGTCCTACCCTTCTGTTTTCTGTCTCTTACTTAACAGCCTCCATTGTATAACTTTAGATCTGATAGCCACTCAGGGCCTCTTTTGCAAGCAAGTAAAAACAGATGGTAGTGCCTTAACCACTGCCTTTCTACTCTTGGACCCAAGCTCTGGTGGAATCTTCCCAGATATCTTAAAGACCTCTCTAACTCCTCCTCCTTTTGGGCCCAACTTGAAGAACATTTCATAGCACAAGCTGCTTGTAAATGTTCTGCTTCAGTAACATAACCTCATCTTTGTAATGACACGCACTGCTTCTCATGTTCACTGACATATCTCCTCCAACTACTAACATGTCAGTACTTTAACTGATATAAATATTGTACATAGTGGTTTCTGTTGACTAACTTTTTAAATGTTTCTATTGTATATTAACTGTGCCTTTAATTTATGCAACAAAAGTGCACACTAAAACATTTTTTATTTTTTCCAAATGATGTGTTCATATTCTGGGCTGAGACTGAAATTGGTCCAAAGGGATCAGTGCTGTACCTCAGTTAATAAATTGTATGAATAGACCTTTTTAGTTAATGTATTTCTAAGGACTACTTTGGTTCAGCTTAAATAAGAAATCTGTAGAAGACTGTAATTTGCTTGTGACTCACACCTTCTTGATTAATTAGTAGTGGAATGATGCTTGAAAACTATTTCCTGCAATTCCAGTGGCTTAAATATGTAAAGGTGGGATTTAAGAATCGGTACTGCAGTCTAAGCAGACCACATTTATTACAGTTTAGAAAACACTTGTCTTGTTTTAACTTTCAGGTACTGAAGTATCATTTTTAAATGTCTGCATCTTTAGTTGTAGTTATTTCCTAGTTAGTGGCTGAGAAGGTTGTTTAGGAATATAAAATTGAAATAGTTGAAGTGATTACTCCCAGGAGAACAAGACAAAATTCACTTGGAAGACATAGTTATGACATAACACTGTAAGTAGAAGAATGCTAAAGATAAAAAGGCACAAAGGAGAACAGATGAACTGCTGAAGCTGAATATTTACCAGATGGCCGTTTTAATACAGTATAAAAACGGCGTATACAGAAATGCCTAAAATACAGGTGCAGCAGATTAAAGAGAAACAGTTGCACTCAGAAATGCAGGTCAGAAGCGGCTAGTATATTGAGATACATAGAGTATGAATTCAATATTAACAGAAGTGTAGTAGAAGTAGTGCTTCAGGCTACAGAAGGTTTGCAGTCAGACTAATTTATTGAGACTTAAAAACTACTTGTAGGATGTTTATTGCAGATCTTGACAACTGAGAAATTTCTCGGTTTTACCTCCAATATGTTGTGCATGTTTCTCAACTTTCCACATTTTCGCAGAATGTCCAAATTTTTGCCTCGTATTTTTGGTCTGTTCCTTGTAAAATCTGTGATTTTCTGGCAAATGACTGCAGACTCAAGTCACTAAATTATATACATTGGCATTTGAGACTTTATATCCTTCAGAAAATGCACAGTAACACACATCCTGCTATTCTAACAACTTTTTAAGTTTATAAGTGCAATATTTAAAAAGTGTCCCTGTTTTGGTGCCTTTGTCCCGCATCATTTTTGGCTTTGTCCAAATTCTTGCTCTAAGATATGAGAGAGATGATGCTGTGTAACCTTGTCTTCTTCTCTTTCAGCTTTTCCCTTTAGGGGTCGCCACAGCGGATCATCTGTTTATATTTCTTCCTGTCCTCTGCATCTTGCTTTGTCACACCAACCACCTGCATGTCCTCTCTCACCACATCCATAAACCTCATCTTAGTCCTTCCTCTTTTCCTCTTACCTGGCAGCTCCATCCTTCGCATCCTTTTCCCAATATACCCAGCATCCCTCCTCAGCACATGTCCAAACCAATGCAATCTCGCCTCTCTGACTTTGTCTCCAAACCATCCAACCTGAGCTGACCCTCTAATATACTGATGCCTAATCCTGTCCATCCTTGTCACACCCAGTGCAAATCTTAACATCTTTAACTCTGCCACATCCAGCTCTGTCTCCTGCCTTTTTGTCAGTGCCACTGTCTCCAACCCATACAACATAGCTGGTCTCACTACCCTCTTGTAGAACTTGTCTTTCACTCTTACAGGTACCCATCTGTCACAAATCACTCCTGACATTCTTCTCCACCCATTCCACCCTGCCTGCACTCTCTTATTTGCCTCTCTTCCACACTCGCCATTACTCCAAACTGCTGATCCCAAGTATTTAAACTCATCCACCTTTGCCAACTGTACTCCCTGCATCCTCACCATTCCTCTATCTTCCCTCTCATTCATATATATTCTGTCTTAGTCCTGATGACCTTCATTCTTCTCCTCTCTAGAGCATATCTCCAACTCTCCAGGGTCTCCTCAACCTGGTCCCTACTCTCACTACAGATCATAATGTCATCTGCAAATATCATAGTCCACGGGGCCTCCTGTCTGATATGGTGTAACCTTGTACTTGCTTAAAATTTAAAGCATAGAAGGTCTAGGTTATAAAGCAGTGCACTTTCTTGCTCACCTACAGGTCAGTGTGTCAGCACAACTCATATCAGTGCAAAAACTTGTCTTTGTTTTGCCAGTGAATGGTACATTCACACTTACCTGCAATTATAGCACACACAGCTTTGATTGTACTGCACACATGAAGCTGGCCAGTCGCAGCAGTCTCAAGGAGAGAAGTGAATTGTTTAAAAAAAAAAAACGTACTTTCAAAGGCATTAAAATGCAAAATAAAAACTCAGTTGAAGCTCTGAGCAAGCGGGCTTTGAAATGTAGTTTAATTAAACAAAATGCACTTGCAATTTACAGGCCATAATTTAATTTTTTTAAGTTAGTCCAGATCCTGGTATATTGTATACCATTAGACTTAATTAGGGAGAGGTGTCATTATGTGGAAGTAAGCAGACCTAGTTTCAGTGAAAGCTCTGTGGTTGTTTGTAGGTAGGAAGTTGCATGCTGTGGAGCCAATGTGTTTTATTATTTTTAATGAATTTGTCATTTCAAAGTATGGTTTTCTTTGTTGTAAAAGAAGGCAGGATTGAATTAGCCATATAATGCTTAACTGACAATAATGGGATAGAAACATTATACGTGATGTATAATGTTTGCAGCTACACTTGTTTCAATGGTGTCTGTGATGCATAACTATTTTTGGGCCTGTGTCCCAATATTATTTTTCGCTTTGTCCAGAATTCTTGCTCTAAGGTTGAGAGGTATGGTTCCATGCTAAATCAGAAGGTTGTATTTACCTTGGAAGACTTTTCAGCATAATTATGAGAAACAGAGCGTTTTTAATATCTCCACTTATTTCCAATATAAACTGCCATGTAACCTTGCAAATAGCTTTCTTATTACGCTACTTTAATTCTATTGGAATTGACAGTTATGCCTCATTGGTTTGGACTTAAGCATAGTGTGCTGTGACTGATTTCTTGCAGCAGTCTGTGGTTTACTTATCACAATAACTTTTCTGTGTTTCTGGGTGTGATCAATTTAACAGTTAAAACAAGGTTTTCCAAATTTAAATAAATACATAATAAGGTAATCCTTTCTTCACTTTTGAGCTATTGACAGAGTGTGGGAATTTGTTCTTTTCAAAAGTGATGGTCAGCATTACATCTTAGTAAACGGTCAGTCTGTGAATAACTTCAGCACAAATTAAAATGTCTGAATGTCAAATGACTTTAGATTGGAGGGAAGTTATATGTTTACTCCAGTATATAGTATGATCTTAGAGAGTTTATAGATTGCTTAATTTAATTTTTGCTGAGCAGTTTGTTTTATTGATGGTCCTTTTGGTGGTGGGAAATTGCATGGATAAATCCATCTCTGTTATGTATTTTGTTCAGATATTTTGACTTCCAGAAAGTTTCAATCAGTGAGACTGTCATGTGATTACTGAGGTTGCCTATTTTACAAGTAGGGGCTCCTTTTCTGTGTGTGTGTAAGAGGGAGAGATTTAATATGTTTACTGAATATTTTTGCAAATGGAATTCGTAGTTAAATAGGCCCCTCTTAGACAAGTAGATTTGAGTAACCAATATTAGATCATAGCCATTCAGCTGGGAAAGTTTATTTTGTGGATTTTCCTTCCTGTTTGATGAAGGCTATGCTGCTTACTTAAGGAGTATACTCACGGCTATCCATCCAGTTGTACTGTCAAACTACATTGTTTGATAATGAGAGGAGCTTTTTACAGAAGTTGAAAGTTTTTGTGTCAAGCACCTGTCCATACAAAGTGGCTTTTTTATGTTGCAGTGAAGGCTGTGGTCTTTGTGGTGAGTCTATTAAATATAACCAGTATTTCTGATGTGGAGAGTCTCTTAAGGCAGGATCTTTCTTAGCCTGGAAAGCAAGCCAGTGATGAAATTTATAGGGGCCAGTGAGAGACAGAGGAAAGCAAGAAGCTTTTTAGTCAGTTTGGATAACTAAGTGAAGTTAGTCCTTTGACTTTTTTTGTTATAAATGGTTGTACTCTTTCTTTTGGCATGTGCTTTTGCTGAGGCTCAATAATTGCACTTGTAAAGGAAGAATACAGGGATGTAATGACCTCCTTGAAGCCGTGACAGACGGCACAAGAGTCCTGCAGGTGTAAATGTCCCAGGCAATACACGCAAGAAGTGTGACAGTCTCAGACATCTTCTGACAGCACGAGTCACACTTCTTAAAACCTGAGACCTTCGATTCTTTAGACATTATCTAAAGTGACAACACCAGTGCAATCACTCACACAAACACACAGATTACACTACAAATTAAATTAACTTAATTTACAAAGATCCTGACAGAAAACACACTCACTCAGACTACTAGGAGGGGTGGGAAGGGGCCTAAGGGAAAAACCCTTGGAAAAAAATTTAAGGAAAGGGAAGATATTTGTAAGGGAGTGCTAACAAACTAAGTAACTAAATTACTATAGAAAAACTAATTTAAAGGGGGTCTAAGTTTGACTAGAACTTTAGAAAATTAAGTAACCTGCAGAGCCGGTTGGAAAAGCACCTCGTCAGCTAAGCGGCAAAGGAGATCTGGGGAGTTACCGCCTAGCATTGTGGGATATGGGGGAGCCTCGAGCCGGTGGAATTAGCTCTCGAGCTTTAGTATTGGCCGAGTCGGCTCCGAACCCATCCAGCAAGAATGAAGGCGAGATAGACAACTTAACATCATTGCATCTACATATTCCAACTAAAGTGTCACAGGATGTTTTACACTTTTTACAAAGGCTTTGACCACTTCAAATTATGACATTTCTCTCTGGCCTTCCTCTATCCTTGCAATGTTTGTCAGTGTCAGCTGTAACATTCTAGTTTTGAAAAATCTGAGTATTTCCTTATTTTAGATGAATGTTTAGTTACAGACTTGAGTGCAGCATTGGTACAAGGCTGTCTTCATGAGAGTGAGGGAAAAGTCTTAGTTCTTATTATGCCTAGTTTGCTAGCACTGCTAGTAGCACAACACAATGATTTTCTTTATTCATATACTCGTGCTTTCTACTGTTATGGTATGTTTGGGAAAACTGAAACTGTACTTTGTGGTACTTGTGGGAGGATGCTGCATTCCTCAGACTGTCATTGTGGAGAAGCTATGTAATTATTGTTATTTTATACCATCCATTCCCGTTTGCAATACTACTCGCTTATATCGCTTATATACTTCTCTCTGGAAGATAAACAATGTCTTCGAGGGCAGCTGGCGTTCATCCTGCCACTGAAACTGTGACATATACAGTTATTGGCTCACAGATATCTCTATTAGTTTACAAATTTTTTTGTATATTGATTGAGTGGTTCATTGTAGTGGGAGGATGGTGCAGTCAAGGGAGCATCGGTCCTTTGCAAAATGTGCAGTTAGTATGAAGCGGTTGTTCGTTTTCCATAAATTCCACATGTCTTTGTATCATAGGCAATGTGTGCCAGGACAACAAGCACTTTATTTGCAGCTGAATATTTTAAATATAAATTTGCTAGCTCCTACCTGTTAATCGGTTACAGATGGCTCGTGTAATTTTTTCGATACATTTCACTGTTGAGATTGTGCTTATTTACTGTTTCAATAGAATTGTATCGACAAAGTGTGAGTCTCCTTTGTATCTGGAAAATATGCATAATTGGGCAGTTTTTTCAATAATGGTGCTGCATTGTCATTGCTTACAGAAACTATTTTCAATGTCAATTTTAAACGATCTCTACGTGTGCTGTATGATACAATCGGGAATGTGCATTACACAACACATTAATGTTTGTACAATTGTTTTGGACTATGCAAGGAGCCAATGTGACATTAGTCCATATGTTAACGTGTATCCGGAAGTGTCCATATGCATTTTATAAGAACGTGTTTCAATCAATGTCAGTATCAAGGCTAGAGTACTTTTACTGATAACTGTTCAGTCTGTGGGACTGATTGGCGTTGCTTAGCAGATGTCTATGATTATTTGTTCGAAGCAAGTTATTTTAACTATTAAAAACAAGGGTTGTCTGCGGCGGTACACTTGGGGGGGGGGTTCTAATATGGATGATGGTTGGTAGTGATGGGTGCAAGTGTGTGGATGAATTGGGGTGGAAGGGCTGTGTAAAGTTCCTTAAGTGTACCTTGTGGTCTGTGGGTTGCAGTGCTGTTCCTGCACAACAGTAATTTCTATACATGTTCAGAAATACTGTCTGCATGACATTATTTTCCAATAGATTACGCTGTGTCTGAAACCGGTGGTTACCCAGCATAGCTAATGTTTTTTTTTGTAATTGGCATTTACAAAGGCACAATGTCATTTTCAATGTGCTCCCTCAGTACATGTGCGCATGTTGACCCTTCCAGTTGCGATAGCTGTTATTGATTGTAGTCCTGGTCTCATGGGTTCAATAACGCAACTTGGAACACAACAGCTTTGAGTCTGACAGTTACACAGCTTGTCATGTGTTGTGTTTTTTAGCATGCCACTTCAATACTGTGTCCTTCAGTTTTGGCCTATTTTTGAAACAAAAATTTTTAAGTTATCAATGTGCTTCACCTTGTATCCATTCTTGAGTTGAAGTAATCCACTTTGATTTCTTGCATGCTTTGAACATTCATATATATTTATACATTCACTTTTTTATTGGCCTTTGCCTGTTGCTTTCAAATCATATTTCCACACTTTCACTGCTCTTGGTGCATGTAATTAACCCATACATCTGAAGTGGACACATGAAAGTAAAGATAACGTAGTAGCCTTTTACATTTCGCAATGCACATGTTTTCTGGGCACAGTAGCCAATACCAATTTATCCGGTACATGCCTGATCTACTTGGACATTGGTTAACTGCTTAGCACATGAAGGGCTTCAATACATCTGTAATCCTTGTATTTGGGATTTATTTTTACACATGTAAATGAGTATATGCCGATGAATAATCTAGTCTTTCATTGATCCAGTTATCCCTGGTGTTATCCCTTATTTTTTTAGTGTCGCTGTTGACATGGCATTTCAAGGTCACAGTTCAAGACAGGGTTATCAATTTGAGCCGACCTATCGCCCAGGAGAGCCTAGGAGGAAACGGCATATGAGCAGCAGCAATGACAGTGAAGAGCCAACAGTACAGCCTGAAGGCTATAGTCTAGAGGATATGCAGTGGTGCTTCTGTGGCCACTGCACAGTTATGACCACGGAACGTGAATGTCACTGTTGTGTGTCATCACCACAGCTGGATGGACTGTGGGATATTGCTGTCAATGGATGGATTCACACCATACATGGCATTTGCTTATTTGGTGTTGCTGAGTAATGAATTACTTTTCTTTTGCTAGCTTTTTAATGGAGAAATAGATTAGCCATGGTGCTTAACTTTGTGGAAGTTAGAATGACAGTATATTGAGTGTCACTCATTTTCTAATGAGTCATGAATTGCAACATGCTGGGACAATTCGGTCCAGTTCACAATGTATTTTTCTATCTTGTAGGTGTAAAACAGCCATGCCTCAGTGCTTTGCATATGGTTGCCGTATTTCCCGAGACTGTCGGCCTCCCGGTGTATCATTCCGTCGGTTTCCACGTGAAATTAAACAGTGTACCCAATGGGTGGTTAACTGTGGCAGAGATGTCGGTAATGTAAGTCAATTTGTCAAAGCTGAGCTAACCACTGTAAAGCCACGGCATTTCCTGTGTTCAGACTATTTTGAAGAGAGCCAGTTTGAACTGAATTTCATGCATCAGTTACTTCCAGAGGGCATGAAGCCACGACGTCCGATTAGGAGACTAATTAGTAATGCGGTGCCTACACTATTCGGTTTCTCCACGAAAAATCCACGGACATCAACAATACGTCGCCTTCGGTGCAAACAACACAGAAATGTAAGTAAGCTTCAAATATTTGCTTATTTGTTTAGTCGCAAATCTGTCCAGTGGACATCGTAATGGGTATTATAACTATTAATTTTGTGACCATTGCAGCTTATTGATGAATTATTAACTACCACACAGCCCACATTGCCGGCGATTGTGACTGAACAACTGTCGCGAGACCGAAAGGTAAGTATTTGCTGCATTCGATTATTTTGAGTATCATGCTGTGATTTTGGTCACCTTTCAATTGTGATGAGTGGTTGAGGTTAGACTGTGTTGTCTCTGACAGACTGACAGTGCAGCAAAACGTACAGCAAAATGTAAGCGAAGTGAACCAGCAGCTGAGTTAGTACAGCAGAATGATGAAGAGCAGCCAGAAGAACGTCCGGCCTGTGCAGAACCCGTGCAGGTAAGCAGGCATCCATACTTGCAGAAAACAGACTAGACAAGCATTTCTTTGCTATACTGCTACGCTTATGTATGTCACAGTAAGCTTCATTTCTATAGGCAATATAAGAACTGCTGTTGTCCAGTAGACATGGAAGAATGTCTCTGCTCTTCACAAAAGATGGTGAAGTGTTGACAGGCTTGTAGGCTGTCATTGATACGCAATCCTTGATTCAGGGAAAACTGATTTGAGTTGATGACACAGCATGTCGATGTCAGCCATGTGTAAATGGTGTTATGCAGATTCACGTTTGTACCTAACGAACAATTCCTGGTAAACAGTCGATTTAAGGATAAGATTTTTATTAACGCTTTTTTACTAAGGGGGAAATTACTGCACTAGTTCACAGCAAACCTGCGCAGCATACTGAAAGATGTACATAAGAATGTGAAACGTAAAAACAAAGTTATCTGAAGGGAGGCACCTGCCCAGAATTCCAAAAAATTTGGCAATTTGGTTTAATGTCTGAAAATTGGTTGCTATGTGTATAATTTCATCAATTGAAAAGCAGCCATTGCGGTGGATATACTCTTCCACCGTTTCTTCCTATATTTAAGGTGTTGACAGAGTACCTTCTATGACTATGACCTTATTAATGTCAATGCTATTGCAGGTGCAAGCAGCAGAATTGGAGGAAGAGGTGGTGCAAGAGATCGAGGTATACACAATGGAAATTCAGACTTGTAGTATGAAGACGGTGGCATGTCAAACAAAAAAAAAGTTCGGGAGAAAAGGTTGTAGTGTCGGAGTGCAAGCCAAGTTAGATGATCGGGTAAGCCGAACTTGTAAGATGATTGATGCAGCGGTACAGTTTCCAGAGGTTGCAGTGTCACCATTGACGGACCACACGTATGTCAAAAAGTCCAAAGTTGTTCAGACGGAAAGGTAAGGTGTGAACCGGGACTTGAAGTTAACAGTTGTACAGAATTGGGAACATGTAGCAGGAGAGTGACTGAAGATCTTCAGCAGGAGGCTAATTGCGTTAGTGAGGCATCCACAAGTAGATCCTGTACATATACACCTCTACAGATAAAGGCTTGCAGTACCCCAGTGAAGCTTCCAGCAGAACTTCTTCAGACAAGCATGATTAGTGAATCCTCATTTTCACACTGTGGAAGTGATGACAATGAGAAGGATCCAGACTGGTGCTACCCTTCTGACAGCATGTCAACCTCTGAGATGGAAGACACAATTGAAGAACTGGACGAAGATGAGAAAATGATAAGCGAGCCCAAGTTCATTGTATTCGAATCATGCCTTGATTCTCTACTCTTGAAACTGACATGTCCTCAATGCAAAACACCAGCAGTGGAAGTGGAAAAAAGATTGAAGATGGGTTCCTGTGTCTTTGTGAGGGTGTCTTGCATTAGTGGACATGAGGTTCTGGAGTGGCAAAGTCAACCGGTAATAGGTCGAATGCCAGCTGGAAATCTACTGCTTGCATCGTCTATACTTTTCAGTGGAAGTACATATGCCCATATTGCGCGATTCTGTGCATATGTAGGACTGGAATTTATAAGCGAGACAACCTTCTATTCAATTCAACGAGAGTACTTGTTTCCAGTGTTGCAACATACCTGGACTGAGCATCAGAGGCAGCTGCTGGAAGATGCAAAGGGCAAGGAAATCAGGCTAGCTGGAGACGGGCGATGCGACAGTCCTGGATACTCAGCAAAGTATTGCTGCTACAGTATGATGGACTTGGATTCAGGAAAGATCATCGATTTTGACCTGGAGCAGGTTACCACAGGAATTGCATCGGTAGCACTGGAGAAGAAAGCTTTCAAGAAATGTATGACTAATTTGTTGGAAAAAAATCTAAAGGTACGACTGGTGGCAACTGACAGACATCGTGGGATTAGATTCTTGATGTGGAAGGAATTTCCAGAGATTGAACATCAGTTTGATGTGTGGCATATGTCAAAAAGCCTGACAAAGAAAGTATGTGTTGCAGGAAAAAGGCAAGGTAGACGTGAATTACTGCAGTGGTGCCATAGCATTTCCAATCATCTGTGGTGGTGTTCGGAAACATGTGAAGGAGATGAAGTTGTCCTTGAGGAAAAATGGTTGTCTCTGCTCTACCATGTTATAGACCGTCACAGCTGGAGTAGTGCAAAGAAGGTTTCCTGTTGGGGTCACGAGATGCCAGTGATAGACGGAGATGCGAAGAAGTGGCTCGAAGAAGATGATGCGTGTCACAGCTCATTAAGGAAGATTGTTACAAACCCTGCATTTCTTAGAGATCTGAAGCACATCACTAAGTTCTGCCACACCGGAAACCTCAAAGTGTTCCATGCATTACTATGCCGGTACTGCCCCAAATTTGAGCACTTCAGCTTTGCTCATACTTGTCATCCTTGACCATAATGAGAACCACAACCGGGAACAAGCTGTTGTCCGATGCCCTACCACCAAGTCAGCTTCTAAAGGAGAGACTTCGATACAGAGTGGCGTACCCAAAGGCCAAACAGGAATAGGTGGCGAAACCAATCTTTGAGAAGCGAAAGTTCGACTACATTTATGACCTCATGTTAGAAGTGGTACGAGCAAAAAGAGGCATTTTAGAAGTTTCACCCATGTTGGTACCAACTTTGCCAAAGAATGTGATGTGATAGATGTGAGCGACCAGAGAAGACATGGGTGATCGCAAAACACATTTCTAGATTTGGAAAAAGTAACTGAAAAAGCAAGGCGATCTTTTACAGTAGCTAGTCCTGCAGTTTACTCTGGTGCTTATGTATGTTGGTAGTATATGCTGTGTGTGGTGCTTACGTATGTCTGTAGTATATGCTGTGTGTGGACTAAACAGTGATGCTGAATGTTGTAGCAGTTTACATACTGGATTCGTGTTGCTGTCTTCCAGTGTAATAACTGGATTTTGATTTGTATCGTATAGTTGTGTCAAGCATGTCTGGGTATAATGTAAATCTGTGGTGTTTTAAGTAATCAATGAATGGTGATATGTAAAAGTCATTGACCGTTTATTATGCAAGTAGTATTGTTTAGTTGGAATCTGGTGTGGCTGAATAAGAAGGTTTTACATTAACTGATTAATTTCTAGGACTTCTTGTACTTGGTCACATTTGTGACATGGTGTTGCTGATGACATTGTTTTTGTAGTGTAATGTTTATTTGAGTGAGCATGTTGACAGTGCACTGTAGGTAATGTGTGCCGGTTCATGAGGAGCCAATTTATGAAGAGTACATGTGAAAAGTATTAATGACTTTGATAACGGAAATCTATGCTTGCGGCCTGAAGACTGGGTATTAATATAATACAGGTGAGTAACCGTATTAATGACTTTCTGTGATAATGGAAATCTATGCTTGCGGCCTGAAGACTCGGTATTAATATAATACAGGTGAGTAACCGTATTAATGACTTTCTGTGATAACGGGAATCTATGCTTGTGGCCTGGTATTGATATAATGCAGGTGAGTAAGACTTAAACCAATTCACGCGTAAAAATGACTTAATGCGCATCATTACATCACAAGTGGTTGTGGCGGAGTCTGATTAAGTGCCGTGTTGTGTGGTGGCTAACCTTCTATCTAGCCCCCCACATCCATGTACAGACCCTCCAAATTTCACTTCTATCTTTGATCTGCTACCGATGCCAGTGCTGTGTATTTTTAACATTCCCTAAGATCTCCTTTCAGTCACCAGTACTGTGTATTTTTAACATTCCATAAGTCACCCCATGCATCTACCCCCACCATGTATTTCCATCTGTACTACCCACTCTGTATCTGGTTTCACTGCTAAACTTTACCTGCTATTTCCTCCTAGTCTCTGCACTGGCTTCCTCCATTGCAGCCAGCAGTGCTTTATATCTGGCTGAGTGTACAGATTCATCGTCGCTGACTGTTCCTATTATACAAAGATTTTGTTATGTGCCATCGGAGATGTAACCAATGCTCCTATGTATATATGAATGCATAGCTCACTAAAATGTCTGTGGCTTTGGCTCGCATTGTTAACTTGCATTTATATCAATTTTATTACTTTATTACCATGTCTGTACTTAAATATTTGTGTGATGTCCAGTCTTGTTTTCCTAGTAAACAAATGTAAATAAAAGTAATAAATTTTGATGCAGGTGATGTATTATCCTTTTCACTTTGACATTCAGCTTTTCACAAGTTTTGTACAGTACAGGTGTACTTGGCAAGTTGAAGAAACAGGGCTGTGCAGTGTTAAGTACCTCAGTATATGTAACCTATTTTGGTTTGCCCAATAGTAAAACTTGGAGGCTATTGTAATTATTGTAAGTATTGTAATTTAAGTCATTTACTAAGTCACAGGCTGGTCTGATGGAAGACATTGATATTGGCACAATGCTGAATTCTGTTGCTATTGGCATTGGGGATTGTTGGCACTATGTATAGTCAACGTGAGGAGCTGTGCTTGTAGCAGTGAATATATTTCCAATAGCATAGTAGAATGGAGAGAACAGCGTGTAGTGCATAATTATCTTGACATACTGTGTGGTACGGAACTGATATTCGGAGAATGATGGTGAGTTACAAAAATTATTAGGAGAAATGGTTAAATAGGTATGTATTGGACAATGTTGCATATAAATATTGCACATTTGGGTGTTGTGTTAAAGCAGTTTATGTGGTAGTTGCTTGAATGGTGTTGTACCATACATGTTTCAGTCAGATTTTTGGACAGCTGCAGTTATGATATATGGAGTGACTGATTACTGATTCTTCGAAAAAGTCTGGTGTCTAGCATTAATAACATGGTACATGTGAGTGGAAGCAAGATTTGTATGCGCTGAGTGTGGTGATGTGAGTGCAGCTCTGACTGCAGCTGTCAGTAGTGTTGTGGTGTGAATGGACCTCTGTGATGCTGGCTACCTTGACGAGGTACAGAGGCTTCAGACAATAGTTCAAAGTCAAGATTGACAATTGTACATTGTAACCAAAAGCCAGCTTTCATTGAACACTGACACCATGTCTTTGGAGACATGGTATAGTATGTTGGATGAGTATTAAGATAAAATTGCTCTGGAAGGTATGACCTGAAGAAACAGTGACATGGAATCTATGACATGAATAACTGAATATTATCTTCTACTGACAGGTGTTGTGCAAGAACCATCATGGTCAGATTTATCCATGGAGCGGTAATGTGTGGTATCCTGGCAACCTATTATTTCATGAAAAAATAAGTGGCCTGGCTGAGGTATTGTGCAAGCTTGGAACTGACTGGGACAGTAGTTCTCCAAACATCTACTAGTACTTGGACACTGAGATGGGCTGCAGCACTGGTTTGCAGTGACCTTGTGTAAGGTAAGTGAATTACACTTGTAAATCCTTCCTAAGAAATGTGAAATGCAGTGTCCGACACTGATCCATACTGCCTGATCGCAGCTAAACGTAAAATGATGATTCTGGTCTGCCTTGTGCAACACTTGTTATGTAACTGGCATCTAAGTCCTGAAAACTGTTTGTCTGATACAGTCATGAGCAAGTGTATTTTTTTTTTTTTTTTTTTAGCACTTGGTCCATGTTATGGAAAGTGCACTGAGGACAGTCATTTGATTACAGATATCCTGTAATATACAAAGATAGTTACCATTAAGTGAATAAGATTATGGAGAGATTGCTCGCAGGACCATATAGAAACTTTTGAGATAGGTTCATAGGTTGAAACCTATATGCCCGAAGGCATTTATAAGACTAGCCAGAATGTGTTGGCTTTCAAGGGCCCATACGATTAGTTCCTGTGCCTCTGTCCAGCAGAGCCACTGAAGTGATCCCAGGGGTAAAATTTCTCTTTCCCATCCTATCAAGGGTTTTCTTGAGTTAGCAAGGAGCTCTGCGTAATGTAGATTGGAATCTTGTTACAAAGCATGGAAAGTCTCTGGGACATTCCAGCATGTTCTATTTATTGTGGTGAGGTTTACATCCCTAGAGCCTTTGGCTCGAGGGAATAAGGTTTTCTTTAGGTGGTGCATGCCCATCAGTTCTGGGTTGGATATGGCCTTGTATGTCAGGCAGAGATCACCTCTGAGCAGGCGTTATGCAACCGAGTAAAGCTGGAGTTTCTTCACTCGAGCTGCATAGGGTATCTGTTTGAGGCCAGTGATCCTTTTGGTGAGGTGCTTCTTTAGTCTTTTTTCTAGCTGTTGCAGGTGTCTTGTAAGGTACATCCAAAATGAGGTGTTGTACTGTATGATGCGTCTGAGTACAGGGGCACAATGACCTATTTTGATCTGGACGTAAACCCTTTTGTGATTAGGTGGGCCACACAGAAGGATTTTCTAAACACTTTGGCAATGTGATTATCAAATGAGAGATAATCTACTTTGGTGCCCAGATCCCTTATGTGTTTCGTATTTAGGGGACTACCACCTATGTGGAAGTTTGTGGTACTTTGTTTTTTTCCAAAGGGGATAACTATGCACTTTTTGACATTTAGCTTGAGGCCATGGTTTTGACACCAGGTATCTGTCTCAGTGAGACCCTTTAGTAGGATGTCCGTGTCAGCCAGAGTTTTTATAGCCCATGTATACCAAAAGCACCAAAAGTCTTTCAAATAATAAACTAACAAAATCAGAATGGAATCAACTTCACAAGAGTCTTCAAAAAACACATAAAAAGCAAAGATTTATTCTAGCACCTGGGTGTAAAACACCTTCATGGAATACAAATTCATCTACAAATGCTGTTTAAATACACATTTTTATAAAAATTAAACAATAAAATAGGTTCATAGATTAGTACTAGGTTAACTGCCCTTTTGGGCCGATTTGAAACTTGGCCAGTGAGAATCAAACGCTGAACCTTGTGTTTTTAAGGTAAACACCTTAACCATTATGTCATCCTCCCACCCCCAGACTCTTGTGAAGTTTATTCCATTTGGATTTTGGTTGTTTATTATAGCCCCTAGTTTGGGCGACCGCGGTGGTGCAGTGGTCAGCATTGCCGCCTCACAGCAAGAGGTTCTCCGGTTCGATCCTCGGCTGGGGTGCCTTCTGTGCAGAGTCTGCATGTCCTCCCTGTGGTTGCGTGGGTTTCCTCCGGGTGCTCCGGTTTCCTCCCACATCCCAAAGACATGCTGCAGGTGGATTGGACACTCTAAATTGGCCCTAGGTGTGTGTGTGTGCCTTCTGTGGAAGGTTGGGTGCCGGGCTGGCAACTCGACACTGTAAAACTACACTGCCAATCAATGTGTGGACAAGGTGATCCGCTGTGGCAACCCCTAACCGGGAAAAAGCCGAAAGAAGAATTATAGCCCCTAGTTTGGAGTTGTCTGCAAACTTGGGCAGCCATAGTCCTCCTGTACTTGCCTGTTCCTCGAAGTATATGCTGAACAGGAGGGGTCATGGGACTGAGCCCTGGGGTACACCACTTGTAACCGGTTTCGTGTCACACCTAGCTCTCAACTCTCACCATGTGTGCTCTGTCCATAAGGCAATTGGCAACCGATGTTGTGACATAGACGTTTATGTTCAGGTTGGGGAGCTTGTCTAAACAGGTATGGCATGAAATGAGAGGCAAACATTGTAACATTTCATCTTTATTGTCCATGACAAAATAGTGGCAACAGTAGTGAGACCTAATGTAACGTGAAGTCCTGCATTAACAAGACAACATCTTCCAAAGTTATGTATGCCCAGTTAGTAGAAACAGTCGCAGTTGTAGACATTCCAATTATCTGTGTAGCATTTAGTTGTCCCTAGTTGGCTACTCTTTGGCTGCAACTATCTTGTGTAGTCTGCAGTGAGGGAATAGGCAAAGGCAAACATACCCGTGCTATCGAATGAGGAATTGCCTGCATAAAACAAAGTTGTCTGCCAGGAAAAACGATCACTGCTGTACTATTGGCAAGTTTTGTATGCAAGTATTGGGGCACTAAGGACACAGCAGCAGACATGGACCCAGTTTTTGAATCAAAAACTGATATTGTGTAAGCAGTTAATGGCTGTCTGATCAGAAGCCCCTCCAGCAAGACTGTCATTTTCTGCAGTTCACACACTGTGCAGTGATAATTCAGATAATGGGCTGCTGATGAGGGCTGGGGAACCACAATTTCTTTCAAGTATGAATTGCAGGGTTTATATGTCCAGTTGTACAATAGAAGAAAAGTAATTGTACAGGCATTTGAATACCTCTTAAAAGCAAAATGCATTAGGGAATAGAAGCTTGTGTTTGGGTGAAGCTGTATGGGCATGTGAGGGCTGTTACACTGCTAATGTAAGTTTTAATACTGGTAGTTTTGGAAACTGTTCATATGAGTGTATTTCACCAGTTAGACTTAAAATCGTTCTGAAAATAGGAATTCAGGAATGCATTTCTACTGCCTTAGTTCCTTAGTCAGTCCAGGGAGTGATGCATATTACCTGCCTGGGGATACCTGTTGTCTGTGTACTGATAATGCACATATTTTCATGTTACAATGTGACATGAAGGCATTCACCATGGGCCACAGCAGTTTCCTTGTAGATATAGTTCTTGTAATATGTAATCTATACTGTGTGTGTGTGTGTGTATATAATATACATGTGTGTGTGTGTGTGTGTGTGTGTGTGTGTGTGTGTGTGTGTGTGTGTGTATGTATATATATATATATATATATATATATATATATATATATATAATTATATATGTGTGTGTACATATATTTATATCTGTGTACATATATTTATGTACATATATTTATATCTGTGTACATATATTTATATCTGTGTGTGTATATATATATATATATATATATATATATATATATATATATATATATATATAATGCATTTGCATATGTAATATATTTGTGTTAAAGCTGAAAACAAAAATCTCTGATATATGATGAATAGTGATGTGGCTTTTTATAAGGAGAAACACAAAAAGGGTGTGTAAGCAGGTATACTTATCAAAATGCAATTAGACACTGCCCACTGTCTTGCAAAAGCCTCCATGGAACATGTTGTTGCTGTACTACATGTATTACTGTTTGCACATGGTGCTTTTCAGCATGGATCTACATCACGGTATGATCACACACTGGGCCACTGTTTTCACGTAAAAAAATCAAGAAATACACACCAGCAAACCTGTTATTGAAATCATGTAATTAATAAGACATGTGTAACTGTTGGCATAATGGTAAACTATAAACAAAAATGTGTACATGGGCTTTACAAGACTTCGTATAGTGAGTCAGCAGTGATTTGAGTAAGCAGATGATACCTGAACCTTAAGCAAGTCAAATTAGTATTTTTTGTCCATTAACTATTCAGTTTACAGCACTTAAAATATTGTGTGTATTTCAGGGAAACAGGATAGCCCAGAGAAAGTAGGTAGTTTTATTTGACAAGCGTGTTTCCAAATACTCTGAACTATGCATCCCTGTTTCATGACAGGAAGCCATGGTGCTGCATAAATAAGTGTCCCACTGTTAGAAATAAAAGGCTAGAACTAGGAAACATTGAATGAGTCAAGTCCCCTGTGGTGAGGTGTCAATCAAAGCAACAACAGGTCAAATTACTTTTAGCACTTTGACAGCTTGGGAGGGGAAGTGTGAATGGGCAGCGAACATGATCTAATGAGCTATGGCTCAGGCATCACAAAAGAGTGCAAATTAGGATCTCTGTAAAGAAAAAGCAGTAAAACAAAGACTCCAAGTCTGTTCTTTGGCTTTGTCTCAGTTAGTTTTTTTAAGTAGGCATTTAACAGCAGGATATTTTAGTTGAAATTTACAGAATGAAAAACCCTTGTGTATGCATGTAAAATGAATGCAGTGACAGAAGTTTCTGAACAAAAAAGGCTGCGTGATGTAATGTGTTAAGGACAAACACTGAATTCTGGGATACATGGAGGTTTACAAAAATGTTTAACTTTCAGCAAGATGCTAGACCCCATGTGGCCAGACTCTTAAATTACATATAAAAATATTTAAAAACTTGTAAAGAGTCCCACAGTGGTGTTAAAATATTGGAAACATCTAAACATGATGAAATAAACATGTTTTTTTAGTCTGTGCATGCGGTTCTCCTTTAAGTGTAATTCAATAAAGATGTTAAAAAGAATCATAAACTAGATGCCAGTGCATGCCAGAATCACTAACCTATTTAAGGCACTAATTTATGGATTCATACAACAACTCTGTTGTCTTCCACTTAAAACATTGCTTAATACTGTTGAATGGACATAACTACAAAGGGACACTGATGCAGATGCAATCCAACTATACAGATATGCTTTTGGAAAAGCAGTTGGCTAAAGAGGATTCACTAAACTGGCCCCAGCAACATGGAACCTCTTCCCTGCAGAAATTACAAAGAAAAAAAAATATCAAAAACCTTCAAAAAAGAGCTAAAGAAACAAGTAAGAGAAAACTAATGGGCCTGTTTCAGGGATTTGGGTAGCATAATTATTCATCATACATTATACATGACAAATTATTAGTTTTTTGTCACTATGTGAATTATCAAATCATTTATGCTAATATTAATGCATATTCTGTACATGTTGGCTAGCAGCAACCATTATTTTATCTTATTGGGTTACCTCTTGCTGTCACACTCCTGTAAATTTTTGTATAATTTTGTAAGTCTACTATATGTTTTGCACTTTTAGAGTCCAGGCTGTGACTGAAAAGGGTCAAATTGGCCAATTCCCCTGATTAAAGTTACTGAAAAATAAAATAAATAATATCCATATATAGGCTGCCTTCATATTAATACATAACTTCTACCACCCCTTACCCTTTTTTCCTCTTTTCTTCTTTTCTTCCTTGTCTTCTTCACTTTTCCTCTCAGCAACCTTCTTTTTAAATCTAACCTTTCAGCACCTACTAAACTAATAAGAGTTCTGCTTCACCTAATATGTATATTTCACCTAATGCCAGAAGTCTGTGTCATTAATAACTACTGCTTTGTATACATCATCTGTTGTAAACATGTGGATATAAATAAAATTCTGCTGTAAAATGGGATTATCACATTTATTGGAAACATACTTCTCATTATTAACTAGAAACTGTCTTTGTACACATAATTTAATGCTTTACCTTTTCTGTGTATTGTATTATCACTATTGCAGGTTCAATTTATGGAGCTTTTCCTTCTGGGCTGCCATCGAAAAGGGCCTATTGTTAGGGATAGCCATTGGAAATGTCAGTACCTGCTACAGCAAGTCTCAAAACATGGAGCCTGAATGGCTGAAAACTAGTCCTCCATATACAAAGTCCGAGATGACTGTTTCTTGGAACATTCATTTTTCTCCTAGGTATGGGGTTTGGTATATATAAACTTGGGGGTATGGGGGCATACATCTCACATTGGGGATGCAGGAGGCTTGTCCCCTGTAAAAAAATTTTTAAGGAGAAGAGTGATCTTTGAGAGACGGCCTTTTTTTTTTTTTAAGCTTGTCAGCACTCTGCGTTTTGAATGCCGACATTTCAATAGGGAGTCATTGTAAGGTTCATTTAGCCTAGCTCGATCAACAAATGGGAGAAAAAAAAAAACAAATAAATAAGGTTACAAGGTTATGCACATTTTTATGACACACAGGGCACACATATTGAAAATTAAAAATCATTCAAATATTGCTTTACAAATGTACTAATATTCTGAAAAAAGAAAGAGAAAAGTACATTACATTTTAAATCAGTTTCCTTTACACTGGTCCTATAAGGACATTAATTCCCTTGAAGGGAAAGTTATTTCCACACTCAGGACTATTTATACAAACTATCTAATGGGTGTTAACCCAAAGAATAGTTCCAAGTTTGGTTCCATTTCAGAAGCTTTAACTGATTGAAGCTCACAGTATCTATGTCCCTTCTAGATGGAGCACCATTGGTTATTTAAATAGCATACCTTTGAAATTGCACTGCTGCTAGGAGCAAAGGGATCCAGTAAAGAACACCAGCACTATCACACTGACTTACTGGAGGGGGGATAGAATGTCCATTTTAGAAGCCATGGAGCTATGGGGGCTTCATTTGCTTCACATTGGTAATCCCCAGCCAACCTTCCATCCATCCACCAGACACAGTTTCAGATCTAAGAGAAACATTTGTCCTGATTACAGCAGGAGTGTGCTTTTAAGTTCTACTGAGAAAATAAAACAGCAGGGCAATAAAGAACACCAGTAGATTTAGGATAAGCAGTTATTTACATCAGAATTTCAGTTACAGATAATCCTGTGTAAGAAGAGTGAACTTTGCATTATTTGATGTCTCATTTCTTCTGTCTTATTAGCTGTATTAAATTAGCAATTAACAAAATTCAGGACCTTAGTGAACATGAATAACAGTATAACCATTCTACACAGAGTACACCCCAAAAAAGTACAGTTGTTTTAAGTAAACCTACCATAACGATAAATGTTCGAATGGTCACTTCTTATGTAGCATTAGCTATATGGGTTATATTCTGCCAAAAATAGAATAGCTGACCAGCTTCCAAAGTTTCAGGGCACCTTTCAAATTCCCGAATGGTCAGTGTACTGGCTAAAAGACAAAATTTGGGTGACCAGCCCTTCAGAGTTTTCCTGCTAATAGAAGGAGGCTGAGCTCTGAAAAGACAAAGCTAGGAAGAACAAAATATAAATAACCACGGAACATACCGAAAAACAAGGACAATGGAGGGAGTGATCTGCTACTGTATCAGTGGTCATTCAAACATCTACTGTTACGGTAAATTTACACAACTGTATTGATGTTCATCATATTGGTCAATGCTGCAACAGCCTTTGCTATATTGGTTGTTTACTCTAGCTTACTCCATTTGGGAGGTGGAAGGAGAAGAGTTTAGGAGCCCCTGGAGAGTGTTTCTTGCAAAGTCTTAGCTGAACCTAGAGAAGGAATCAAGTTTACAGTGTTTTGTAAAAGTATGTACAGAGGACTAAGTTGCTGCTTCAAGAATGTTTCTAGAATCCAATCTTTTCCAAAAAGCCATAGATAAAGCCAAGGCACTGGTAGCGTGGCCCTTGACCCTTCCTGGAATAATTTTGTTGTGGTGAGTTTAGCAAAAGGTAATATCCTTAGACAACCATTTTGAAATAGTCTGTTTTGACATCCATTGTCTATTCTTCTTACCTTCACAAGAAATGAGCAGTTGATCTGAAGAGCTGAAACATTTGGTTCTTTCAGGATAGTACTTGAGTTGTCTGTAGACATCCAAGAAATGGAATATCTTTTTTCCCTCATTTTTGGGTTCAGGAAAGAAAATGGGGAAAAGGATAGTTTGGCTTAAAGTAAACTTGAACACCACTTTAGGCATAAAAGAAGGCTTACTTTTCAAAGAAACCCTGTCCATGTGGAAAATGAGGTAGAGCTGACTCACCATAGGGGCTTGTAACTCATATACTCTTCTTCTGGAAGTCAGAGCAATTAGTAAAACTGTTTTCCATGACAAGAACTTTAAGTCAGTCAAGTTAGCTGCTTCAAATGAAGCAGATGTTTGCTTCTCTAACACAAAATTAAGATCCCAATGAGGGGCCACCAGTTTTCTTGGAGGCATTTTATGCTAAATTCTCTTTCAAAAACATTCCAGTCCAAGGAAAAGAAAGGCATTAGTCTTCCAGGCTTCCTTGCATGGAGTCCTGGAGCAGAATCTTGCCAGCTGATTGTTCAGAGAGGAGGCAAAGAGATCTACTTGAACTATCCACAGTTGGATCAGTTCTTGAAAGACCCCAGATCTATCTTCCATTTGTGAGGATTTGCTGATGTCCTGCTCAGCTTGACTGCCGCATAATTTTGCTCAGGTGGAATGTATGATGCCTACAGAGTGAGATAGTGCTTTGAAGCTATATCCCGAGCTAATGTGACTAACCTGCAAAGGGGGTATGACCTGATTCCCCCATTTGTTGATGTATCACATGTCTGTTTTATTGTCTGTAACAACTTGAAGAGGTCCTCGGTATCAAAGATGAGTTGAGTGCCTTGATTAGGGCAAGCATATCTTTTATATTTATGTATTTGCATCTGTCCTTGGTAACCTACATACCTTGTACATTTATCCCTCCTAAAACTGCTCCTCAAGCAAAGTCTGAGGTGTCTTTGGTGACTGACTGCTTTGTAACAAGAAGGGAAAAGGGGAGACCTGGATTTAGCGATATCTGTTGTTTCCACCAAGTGATTTCTCTTCTGACAAAACCCAGCACTTGGATTTGAAAAGACTAAGGGTGTTGGTGCTGGCAGCAAAAAGACTTCAAATGCCACTATATCTTTTTCTTGTGGAGTCTTGCCAGGGGGTATTATGAAAATCATAAGCCATGAGATCCAAAATCATGAGGGATTTCCCTAATAGTGACCGAGTTTGAGTGTAAATCCCTGGAAACAGTTCTAGATAGAGAGATTTTTTTCCTCTAGATGAAACGCTGTTTGAACTGTGGTATCTAGTTAACATCCTAGGAATACAATCCAGTGAGAAAGAGTCAAGAAGGACTTTTGAATGTTCTCTTGGAATCTCAGCTTGTGTAAGAAATTAATCAATCAAGAGAGAGATTCCTGATACATTGAAAAAGACTATGCAAAGATCAGCAGTTATCTAAATATGGAAAAATTTGAATACCATGTAGCCTGCAATGAACTATCACTGGAACTTGATACTTTGTGAACAGAGGTGATAATGTGATACGGACACACAAAGCCTAAAGAAATGCCTGAAATCTGGTAGAATAGGGATGTGATGATAAACATCTTTTAAATCTAGGATTACCATGAAACTTGAATGAGGAATAAGAGGTAACAGGTTGTGAAGTGACATCATTTTGAATTTGGGCACTATCACAAACAGGTTTAGGAAAGAAAGATCCAGAACTTGTCTCCAAGGATTTTTTCTTTGTCCCTAAAAACATCCTTAAATAAAACCAGTTTTCCACCTGGGGAGGGGAAGCTGTTTATATCACACCCTAGGACAATGTGGAAGTAACAGTCTGGTCTGGAGGATGAGGAACTACCCCCTGGAAAGGAGGAGTTTCTTCCTATTACCATCTGTAACCTTGTTGAATGATCTTCAAAGCCCATTTGTCTGAAATTATCTTTTGCCAAAGAGAAAAGTAGAAATTCAAACCTTCTGGAAGACAAACGAAGTGCCAAGTTGGGAGGGAGGAACAAAGTCTCTTAAAAAGCCATTCTGATGTATTGGAGTGTCCATAGTTTTGGCAATTTCCAGAATTCTCTGTGGAACCCCTTGCCATTTCTTCTCAAACATCTGTTTATTTGCATTTTGTTCAGACTGTTTGTTTTGTTTCTTACCAAAACTGGATGAGGAGGTAGAGAATCCCTTGAAAAAGTTGGAAAAGGATGGCTGAAAAATCTTTGAGATTCCTGTATCAGCGTACCCCTTTCATCACACTTTTTAATCGCCTCTGGAGCAAAGGGGCCAAAAACTTAATCTGTATCCAAAGGAAAATTAAAATCTCATTTTAACATTATCTGTGATGTTTTGGAAATGCAGCTGTACAGATGTCCACAAAACAGAGCCAGTGTCCATAACCCTTGAAAAAGTATTAACAGAGTCATACACACATTGTATGAAAGGAATAGTGATTTGAAAAATAGAATAAATTAAATTATTTAAAGCAGATTTTTTTTCTCACAAGAAGAAAATGCAGGCAAAACATTCCTCATACTTCCACAATTAGTCAGGACAAACCTTAACATATATGTTCCAAATTCTGAAAATCAAAGTTGCAGAAGCATATACATTTTTCCCATCCTTATCAAAAATAGTAAGATTGGAATTAAGTGTTTTGCAGCAGAAGCATTAACTAAATCTATACTGAACTGAGTTTGGGAAGAGTGTAAAAAGTTAAAAGATTGAGTAACTTTGTACATCCTATTTGCTTTGTTAGGAGTAGCTGGCTGACTGTCAAGAAGATTGTGAACATTAACACACATTCTGCAAGGCAGGCAAAACTGGAGGAATGAGTGCAGATTCTGTAAACGCCTTCTGTAGCAGCTCATAGCAGTTTCTAAAGGACTGAGAAACTGTTTTCTTCCTCTGAAAACACTTACATATTCTAGAAGTAAGTCTCAGAAAAAAAGACCCCCCCAGGGAGAACAGGGAGAATCAGAAGCTGAGCTGTCCTGGGTCTGAATCAGAAATCTAAGAAGAAACCCCCTGTATTTCTTCTTTCATCCTGCTGTCCAGATTCAGAATCTTGACTCTCTTAAGGAAAGGAAGTTTCTATCTCTCTCTTACCAGAAACCGCATTACATGAAGGATCAATAGGCTGAATTAAACCCTGAGCCAGCACCAGTAAACTACTCCTGCCTTAGGAAATTTGAGGAGGATTAGATACATGCTTTGCTTTCTGCATCTTTTTGACAGGACAACTGGGGCCTAGGTATGGACACAACATTCTGAAAAAACAGGGAAGCCTTCTCTGTTCCCCTCTCCCAGGGCCTACAGGAGTGGCTGTCCCTTGCTACAAATGGGACCCCAACATCCACATAGGACGTGGCAAACCTGCAGTCCATTGTAGTTGCAGGTAGTGTAGGATTCGGGGTAAAATATGGGTAGTCTTAGATACAACAAGTGGCCACAGCAGAGTCACCCACCTACAGCTGCTATGATGACAAAGGCTTTTTGTTTAACTTTTTCTTTTTGTGGATGGAAGAAGGACCAGTTGTGGCACCAAGGGTTTGTTCCATGGTCAAGCTGAAAATGGTGCCTCTTTCTCAGGGAAAACAAGCAGCAAATACTGGTAAAAATAAGCCTTTAAAAATCACTTTTTTTCCCAGACAAACACAGTAAAATGGTTTTTAAAACACTATGTCAGCCCACAAAGTAAAATAAACACAGTTTTTCCACAGGGAAAAATATTTTTCAGTTACTTTTAACAACATTTAGACTTACAGGAAAAGAGAACTCTTCTTTTTAAAACTACAGTACAGTTTTGTGGCAGTCCATTAAAACACAAACTCATAGCTTTAAAATAACTTTCCTGAAGAGGAAACTAAAAAATAAATAAATAAACAAAATTATGAAATGGAGGTTTTATCCTGAAAGGGAACTTATCTGCCCAGCAGTGAAACAGCAGAAGTGAACAGTCAGTCCTCAAAAGCCTCAGAGAAGTGTACTCTGCTGGAGCTGCCTGACAGTTTGGGCGTATGGGAGGTGCCCTGAAATTTTGGAATCTGGCATCTTTTATACCCTTGGCAGGATATAACCCATATATACAACCTAGTTTTGGCCCATTAGGAAAACACTTTGGTATTCCAGTCAGAATTCAATAGTTGTTGGTCGTTATACATGCATTTCTTAGACAACATCATAATTTTTGGAAGGATACCAGGGCCAAATTGGATGAGTATTTTGAGTTTCTGAACAGCAGCACTGTTTTTTTTTTTTTTTTTTTTTTCTTTTCAGTTTTACCATGAAAGTGTAGCAGGACAGGGTTAACTATTTTGATGTGTGTATTACTAAGAACAAAATGCTAGGAAGGTTTGAGTCCACCCTATATAGGAAACCCATGTATTTCAACCCTTTGTTACACTTTGAGAGTTGGCACCCCCTTCACCAAAAAAGATGTCTTGTGAAGGGCCAGTGTGTCAGGATAGCACGAATGATGAGTGATGATAACATTTCCAAGCAGAATGTTCCAAGCTAAGGGGAATGTTAATCAAAAAGGGCTATTCTGGACCATTTTTGAACAGTATATTTCAGGAAGTTGTGAAAAAGAGGAAGTAGGGGCATTTCTCCCCATTGCCTGGAATGAGTGAGGAGGGTGATGGTCTCCTACTGGGTGGAGATGCTTTTGGACTAGATAAGCAAGCAAACTTTCGGAGGTCATTTGTCTTGCCTTACAATCCCCACTTTTGGGAGATTTGTAACATCATTCAAAAAAATTGGTGCTTGTTTGGGGTCGAATAGGATTATTTGAATAGAGTCGGAGAGAACCCATTTGTGGTATACAAAAAGGACACCTGTTTTAAGACTTTGTTGGAGGCCCCTACTAAGAGTAAAAATGAAGGGAATATGATTAAATGTGGGCATTGTTCCCAGTGTAGAATTGTCCTTGAGGGATCCAGCATATATTTAGAGAGTTTTGGAACCATAAGACGTAACTCTAGATATTACTGTGATAGTACAGGCATTGTGTACATGGCCAAGTGCCAAAGGTGTAATGTTTTTACATAGGGAAGAGAATAAGGGCCCCTAAAAAAACAGGATCTACCAGCATCAGCTGGATATTCAGAGGGGTGATGAAAAGGGAATGCTTTATTTAAGCATATTAAAGTCAACCCTTCACATTTGTTTAAATTCGTGGCCATAGATCATATGCCATTGGGGTTGGGTGTGGCCCCACCAATCTATTTTTGGAGTACAAGGAATTGAAGTGGCAGATTAGATGCAATGCCTCAGTCCCTCCTGGTTTGAATGATATGATATCCGTTAGCAGTCTATTGAAATTCAAAACTTCATTGGTTATTTAGAGATTCTCTTGTAACATCTTGATGGGTGTCTTTGTCTTTTTGGTTTGACTCTACAATTCTTGCATTTTAATAGAGTAGCTGGGGGGTTGTTTTCCAATTCTTTTATACTTTCTTAATTTTATATATTCTTCATGATGTTTTTTTTTAAATTCTACTGTTGTGATTTTTATATTGTTTTGTCTGATGCATGTTGTGTTTTTATATTCATATTCCTCTACCTGATTTATGTAGTTTCTACAGAAGCAATGATTTACGTAATTGGTACTTGATTCGATTGTCTAATTCATTTAATTGTTTTTTATTAAGGTGTCAAGTGATGTATTTTGTGTATAAAATCCCTTGACTGGGAGCAATCGGTATTCTGATGAAGTCCTGGATACCTAGGACAAAAGCGCTTAAGTTCATCAATAAAGTTTAAGAGCTGCAGTTCTGTACGTGTTTTTCATTCTTTTTTTTAAATATACTATATTGCAGTTTCATTCCACATCCTTGGAAAAACTTTTTTAGTATAACTAATTGTATTCTAGATTCTTACTACATTTTTCAAAAATCCTTGTTTCACTGCTAATGAAAAACACTGGAAACACTGGAATTAATTTAAATGCACTGTTTTTCTGTTCCTGTACATTCTTGCAGACCAACTTGTCCTTATACACAAATAATAGTAGATGAAGAGTTATTAAGCCTTTGATAAAAAAAAAAAAAAAAAAAAACTTTAATACACTTTAGTCACACATCTTATCTCATTGCTGAGTTAGAAAGCATTTCTAACAGAATATGCATAGAAGCATTTTGGCTCATAGTAGCAGAACTTGTAGTACTTAAATAGATAAAGGAGTAGCTTCAGGTTAGTATCCACAATGGCTAGAGTTAAGTGTCTGGGTTGGCTGCTAAGTGCCGAACTGTCTTTGAAACATGTATTGATAGATTTGTACATTGACTAGAAATACAATGATTCATATAGCTGAGGTGAATGCCACAGAAAAACAATTGATATAGAGGTTCCTGTCAGTTTACAGTACAGCAAGTAAGATGTTTATTAGAGCAATAACTTGAAAACTACGAAGTTACAGGTCAGCTCTTGCTACAATCAAATAATAACTGCATGACTGTAAAGCAATGCTGTTTAAACTGTTCAATCTGCAGTCTTCTGAGTCTGGTCATTAGGGAATAGAGCACTATCAAAATAAACACAGAATAACAGCAGATCCCACTGTGCAGTGACTCAGTGGATGCATTTCTGGCAACCGAGGATCATTGCTAGATCCAGATTCTCCAATGGCAGTCTGCAAGAAAATGATAAAGCATCCCAGGAGCCTGTTCTCCTCTGTGTGGCTGGATGATTGAGAAAAGCGAAAGGGTGTTTCGGCCATTTGCTTGTCCAAAGACACCATATGCCAGGATTCAACAGAGAGACAATTTACAAACATGTATCATAAGCTGGACGATACCAATATATCCTTGCTAGAACATTAAGTATCTAGTTAAAGTTTACACAGTGTAAATATTAATTCCTTCAGACAGAAACATGGAGTTTGACAGCATTGAAGGACTGTATGGTTAACCCATTCTGCCAGGTATGTGTTAAATAAACTAAAAGTTGTACTTATCTTAGAGCTTAAACCACCCCCCCAGCCGGGGACAGTTCTCCCAATGGTGGCCAAGTTCTGCCTAAGCTATGCTGTTCCAGTCATCTGGAACCCTTTTTGTTAAATAAGCCTTCCTAATGTCTGCTGTGAATTATCAACCTTCAAAACTTAATGTCCAAGTTCAGTCTTTAGCTTTCCCAGAAATACTTTGTGTTTTTACCATGTCCACTTCTGCCTTAAGACTATACATGATAGGTTCTTTTTGTGTATCTCTGTATGTCCTCTGCTGGAAACCATGCACCATTTTTGTTATCCTCCACTGAGTTGAGTTTATTTAGCCTACATTCCTTCACTAGTGAGATCTCACACAATACTCTAGGTGAGATCTTACCAATTGTCTCTGGAGACTGATAAGAACTTCTTCTGGTCTACTGCATCTAATTATTCAGATGTGTTGTTTTGCACTTTTTACACTGAATTCTAGTTATCTTGTTTAGACTATTCCTCCACTACTGCCAAGTGTGTCTTCATCCTTTCTGTATCTTTATTTATCCAAAACTGCAATTTAAGGAGCAGCTGCCTGGTCACATAATTATAACTTTGCATTCACAATTTTAGGTGAACGTAATCAAGATCTAGGGACAGGCAAAGGGAGGGAGATTATATTTTTATACTGCTGGGGCTCTGGATGGGATTATCCAAAGCAAATATGTTAAGGGACTTGTTAGCTCTTTCTGCACCATATAGCTTGTCATATAAACATTACTTTCACGATTATTTATATATTCTAGGTACATTTGCAGAGCAAATTTTGATGAGTCCTAATTCAAAAGTACAGATAATCATGGTAAACATAAGTTTATAACTAACAATGTTTTTTACAACTTTGCTGTGGCAGTTTTATTGGACAGGTGCATTCACTCCTTTAATGGTCTGCTTAGACACAGTCATAGGGTAACCACTTCTTTTAGGAACTTCTTCGGATATGTGCAGCTGATTCTGTGAGAGGAGGCAGTCTTTAAAGGACATTCCAGACAGGGTGGTGATAGTGCAACCAGTACTGTAAGTGGCCCCATGGGCAATCACTTCTCTCATAGACTCCCTCACTGGAGCACCACTCAGACAGAAAGACAGAGTCAACAGACTTAAAAAGATCATACCAAATGTGGTGAGTGAACATCTTCTCCTATAAGGGATGCAAGCCACTTTCTGACAGTATTCACTCCTGTGTGGGACACCACCTATTTTTTGACAGAGCAGCCATTCTGTAATGGTCACTTTCAGACAGAAAGATAAGGCCACTACTTCTGTAAATGACATAGGAATGGACAGCAGGATGGTCACTTCTGAAAAGGTGACAAAATAGCTCCACCTGTAAGTTTCTTGCTACCATATTGTGGTATGGTATACAGTCCTGTGAAAAGGTCACAGTACAATACAATAGGTCAACCAGCACTGTAAAACAAATAAAGGACACTCTAACAGGAAAACAGGTCATCCACACCTGTTGTTCATAATGCCGTTTGCAGCACCATCAAAAACAAAACTGTGACATTTACTCAAGAACTATAAGTTGTGAAGATTGGGTGAAGATAGATGAAGGTTGCCAGCCTAGCCAGATAGAATTTTGGAGATAATTCTGTCATCTGTGAATATTAATGTAAACCACAGGCTTGTGTCTTAAATGGTAAAAATAGTGTTACATGTGGAACTGGAAAAAATTTAACAACAGTGCACTCTACTGACCAAGTAAAGCATGTTGTGACCCTTTGATGTTAAAACTCGGAGCCAGTAAGTCTAGAGTGAGACATCCTGCCTATTGTTTTAAGGCCAGAGTTAATGGCCAGAATTTGCATGCAGAAATGCCCTTTATTGCTGTGGTTTCTGTCCAGAGGTGAAGAATGTAAATGTAGTTTCTGTTAGCCTGGGAACCCAGGGAAGTATGAAGAATGATGTAATGTGAACTAGGAATGTGATTTTAAAACAGAGAGAATCAGAGAACATTAAGCGTTTTTGTCTTGACCATCCAACTCACCAGCACAGTCTTGCTCTATATGTAAGTTTATCTTAGACTTGTGTTTTCTCTTAGAAATAGCTAGAAACTAGAAAGATTAGACTAAGTGTTTTTCTGTGATGTCAGAACTGTACTACTGAATTATGTTAAGTATTTCTCTGTGATCGCTGAACTCTTGACTAGCACTGTGTAGTAAAAAGTATTGTCTTGTGTTTTGACTATTTGTTGTTAAATATTTTTAAACCCTTTCAACTGTGGCTGTTTTTGTAGAGATAATTTAAGCGCTTTAGAGTACTTGCATGCCTTTGGTAAAATTGTACAAATCTACTCCAATAGCTTTAGCCCTGGACTATACTACCAATTGGATAATAATATCGCACAGTAATAATTGGACACCCTTTTAAGGGCCTTTGAGTAGCTGATAAATATTAATGGGTGATGGCAGCTGGTACTACTGTATAGTCTGGGAAAAAGGGGCACAGCTGGAGAACCTGTGCCAGCCTTCCCCAGGAGTGTCTGTGTAGTTGTATAAACTCTTCTCAAAGTGTGTGTGTGTGTGTGTGTGTGTGTGTGTGTGTGTGTGTGTGTGTGTGTGTGTGTGTGTGTGTGTGCGTGTGTGTGTGTGTCAGCTACTTGGGCAGGGACACGAAGCACTGGTTGGACAGAGATGGTGCTTGAGGTTTTAGCTTGCCCACTAAGCTGAGATCTAAACCCTATAACTGTGCCAGTAGGGAGTCTTATTGGGGACCTGGAGAGCAAGGGAAAGACCAGCCCTGGATTGACTGTGATCTCTGTGTGCTCTTAAGGGAAATTGCACTTTACTGTCTTTATTTGTTATCCTTTTTTCCTATATGAGAAGCCCCTCACTGGTGTTAGTGGTGAGGATTGAAGCTCCTTGATTGCTGGGCCATGGCACGGGCATCACGTAAGTAAACAGTAATATTTTGTGGTCAGTCATAAAGACGATTGTAAATAAACAGGAAATTAAAAAGGTACCGGCTCCCTCATAACCAATAATGGTGTTTTTTTTTTTTTTTTTAAAGAAAGGTACATTTCAGCATCTAAAAAGGTTGAGGAAACCTCAGGCACAGACAGATTAAGCATATTATTAAGGACACTAGAGAGCTAGAAACTATTCTGACCACACTTTTCATATACGAATATACTGCCAAGATTACTTGTCTGCCTGGAAACCTCAGACTTTTGAGAGCGCTTAAAGCAGATGAAAAGACTACTTTCAGTTGTGTGTGGAGGAAGTACAGTTCAGGTGTCCTTCTTGCGAGTGTAATTAGACTGGGATCCATTTTATTATTCCATACACAGATTTACTGTGACAGGAGATATGGCCTCTGTCATAATGGGTATACATTCTGCCATGACATTTATAAATATGCTGTAAGAGAGAGAGAAAGAGGTAACAGTAGTTGCAGCAGACAAACATTTTCCAGTGCTTAGCTCTCAGCTTCTTTGCTCAAGAATCAGGGACCTTTGTCCCTGTCTAAAACGGGATTTAGTTGAGATGCTTAAAAAAGAATCAGGGACAAAGCCAAGAATAATAGGAGAGACAAAGCCCAAAATCAAGGATGATTTGTGAATGTTACTGTGATTAACTTAAAAATGTTATTCTGTTAATTTTCTATCACGTGCATTTTCTGAATAATAAAAAGTATGAAAGTCTAATAGCTGGCATTATTGACTGTCTGTAATAATTTGTGATTTACCAGAAAATCACAGAAATTATGAGATATAATGCAATATGATGAAAAATCAGGGAATATGGGAGATCCATTCCCATGCCATGTACAGATTTTTAGTGAGGGAAGGAAATAAGGGTACCATTGTCACAGGCACATATTTTATCATGCCATGTACAGATTTACTGTCACAGAACAAAATAGGGCCACCACTGTAACAAGCAGGCATTTACCATGATGTTTCTAGCTTTACTGTGAAGGATAGTACCATGGTTGTAACAGGCAGGCAATATTTATCATGTCATGTCTAGCTGTACTGTGACAGCATGACAGAGGGGCAACATTGTTACAGGCACACATTTTACCACGCCAATTACAGCTTTACTGTGAGGGTGATAGGAACACCAGTGTTTCCAGCAGACATTTTAGCATGAAGTCAACAGATTTACTGAGAGAGAGAGAACAAAAGGAGACCCACTGTTACAGGTATTTTACCATGCCATGTGCAAACTTAATGTGATGGAGAGATAAGAAATCCTTTATAAGAGGTAGGCATTTTCATAGCTAAGAACTAGGTTATCTACCTTTGTGGGGCATTTTAAGCCTAGACAGTTTTTTTTTTGTTTCAGAAGTGAGAATTATACCTGGATCTTGTGCTTGTGAGGTAAACACATTAACCATTACACCAACCCCAACCCCTTGCCATATCGATTTATAGAATTATTATGAAGAAAGGGGTGAGGAGTCCCATTCTTAGAGGCAGAAAATTAAAAACGGTGGCCTCCATTAAAACATGTGGTAGTGAAACAGCTGGTATCTGCGAGTGCTTTTCTTGATTGGTTACTATAAGATTCTGCATCTGAGATTTCTGTGTTAATTGCTGCACTAATATTACAGCAGCATGATGGGCTACACAGGAGTATGCATGCCAAGGTCCTTCCTTGTGCGGCAGAAGGCTTCTGTACCCCTTCCAGAAGTTGCAAGGGTGATCACTGAGCTGGTGCTTATATGGCCAAATCGGTACCTGCTAAATATTGGCCATCTTAGCCTCCCCCCAAACACACACACGTGTAGTACAGTACTGGCTTATTTTAGCAGGGCAAGCTTCTGATATGTCCGATTACCTTTACAGTGCTAGCCATTCCCTGCACAGCTCTCAACTTCTTAGCACTAGAATCAGAGACAAAGCCAAAAAATGATGGCAGAGCAAACTCCCAAAATCAGGGAGAGGTTTTAAATATTGCTCTTATATACACTTAGAAAGTTGATGCAGTATACAGGATTTGGATTAGCATGTGTTTTCTAAAGAGTACAAAGTCTGCTACTCAAATGTCTGTCATTATTTAGTGACTACAGTCTTCAATAATTTGTTGGAAAACCAGAAATGTTATGAGGAACAGACGAAAATTATAAGACAAAATCAGGGCCATTCTGTGAAATAAGGGAGAAATGAGAGGTATGACTCTACTTGACATACTTCCAGTTAGCCTGCAACCATTTCCTGATCATAAGTTCAGTTACCATTACAGTACTACCCATTTCTGCTTATTGTTGTGATTACCTTCCAAGCCTTAATTATTCCTGTCATTCATCCAGCTACACTTACAACACTAATCAGTTCCCCAATCATATCCCCATTTATCCTCATGCACTATTTCTGTCTCATAAATCCAGTTACTCTTACAACATTGGCCATTTCCCTCTCACAGATACAGTCACACTAATATTAATCAGTTCATTTACCCGCATGGAACTAACTGTTTGACAACACTAACCATTTTCCTTTCATAGGGTCAGTTTCTTTTGCAACATTAACTATTTTCTTCTTACAGGTTCAGTTGCCATCGGAACATTAACCATTTCCCTCTTTTAAGTCCATTTAATCTCACAGCATTAAATGTTGACGTGCTTGTACATAGAACTTTGTTAATAATCATAATTACTGAAGTGCTTATAATTATGTGGCTATTTAATTAATTTATTGACTGGCATTTGTTTGTAGGAAAGTCTGACTGGGCAGTGGAACAGATTTTCAGTGGAGGTGCAGGGAGAAAATCTCCACAGACATTCATATGCAGCTCATCATGACATTCTTATCCATTTTACAAATAACTTCAGTTGCACTATGATACAGACAAATTATCTACAAAATCAGAGCATGAAATTGTAGTGTTATATAAGAATACAAATGACTATGCTATATGAGGGTGAATATTGCATGGATTCGGATTAGTGAACAAAGCACACTTGGGATGAGATATAATGGAGAGAAATGCAAGGATGTGTTTTCTGTTTACACCATAAGTACATTTGTTAGAGTAGGAGAAGTGCTATTAATGATCATGAAACAATATGGTGAAAGCATAAGAGAGGAACGGCAGAGGTAAAAGATTTTATACTGTTTTGCAGTTGTCGAAGGAGATAGTAGAGAGAGGATTATAGAATATGTGAACTTCTGCCTTCTCTAATTCATAATAAATAATGCCATTTAAGTGGATGTGCTAGAATAAAACTGTTTACAGACCTGGTGTTTTTATGACCACAGCTTCACAGAGTTATTAATCACAGCCTTAGACTTACTAACATAAACACACAGCATCAGAAGTAACAGTGCAGTTGTGTAAACATAAAACTACTGCGTAGCAAATTCCAAAAGTGAACACAGTAGTGCGAACTGGTGGTGAGTTTTGTAGTCGCTGGCAGTTGAGATGTGTGAAGCTCAGTGGGTTATAGTAGAGTGGGCATGCAGCCAACAGAAAACTAAGTTAATTTATCAGAAACAGTGGAAAAATAACTTGTTTTAGATGATTAAGCTATCTGAGTGACCTAAGGTCTTCCAAATGCTTTTTGTCATTCATGTAAATGCACTGTTGAGTTTTATCTGTACAAACACATTTACATTCTGTACACAACCTAGTAACAAGACTTGTGGAAGATGCCTTTGTGTAGCATTCTGTATTGCCTACCTATTGCTGCATTATCCTAAGTAGTGTGTGTATACTTAATAGTGTCCCTTGGTCTGCATCACACCTATGGGACCAAAGGAATGAATAAGTAAACAAATAGTCATAGTGGTGTTCAATCTCAGTAATAACGACTCTCATGCAACCTTTACTGCGAATAAACAGGTTTAATTTATTGCTATTTACTTCTGTTTCACAGTTTTGAAGATATCACAGCATATGGCTGGCAATGCATCTTTTGTCTGCATTTGAACCTTGTATACCCAATCCTAAATGCATTCTCTATGACTCAAGGAAACTTTTCCTGCATCTTTCTTTGCTCTGCACCTACTTTCCAGGGAGCTTGAGGGCATATTCCTCGCTCGATATTTGCTTACAGACTTTTCAATAGTAATTTATAAAACACAATTTGGATAATGATAAAGATTGTGAATATCCTAGCCCTGTAGATAAAAACATGTTTCATTTCATTCGCTGTCAGTAATACTGCTGCTCATATAAGCTGCCTAAATCATTAACACACTGATACCTAAAATCTCTACTAACAAGTGTCACTCATTCTAAACTGACACAGTTGAGAAGAGTAAATGCAAAAAAAAAAAAAAAAAAACAATAGAAGTTCAGTTAAGCAGCTATTATTTGTATGAAATTTAAACTTACCTTTAGAAAAAAATAATTGAGTAGAGTACAAGGAGGTGTAGCAACCAGCAGTCAGAAGTCTAGGAACGTAGTACCAATTTTTTAGGTTTTAACAGGCATCCAAGCCCCACCCATGTACAGTGACTCTGGATTGAGCCCTCATAATTGGTATGCTGTTTTGAAGCTGCCATTTAAATCCATGGTTGAAGGTGTGTAATGACATTCTATTATAAGTGCCCAGCACAGTCATTCTTTTCTCTTTTTGTCATAGTCCCATAAAAGTACATGTTGTTGTGCTGCTTGATAGATTAGCTATGTTAAGGCATTCAACCAGCCCTGCATTCCTACTCAAAACTGATAAAACACAGGCAGGCCTCTCAAGTGGCTTGGAAATGAGATAAAGAGGACAGTTGTACTGAGCAGCCTTCTCGCCTATCACTTAGCGCTGAGGAAGCAGCATGTTAAGAGCCTGCCCTTTCTGTTCTGCTATATACTCCTTCTTTGACAACAGTCCTTCATTTATATGAACAACAGAATTTTGTTTAGCCTTCTTGTATATTAATTTTAGGCACTGAAACAATTATTTCTAAAATACATCGACATAAAATAACATACATTACCAAAATGGGATGTGTTCTACATTTTTTCTAAATGTATATATATATATATATATATATATATATATAGAGAGAGAGAGAGAGAGAGAGAAAGCTGTACCATATCATGTCAACAGTGAATCCTTGAAGGACACAAGTAATAAAATAGCTGCAAAAATGCCAAACTAGAGCACAGTATTCCAGTAAACTACAAAGGTCATCAGTTTCCCTCACCAGAGCTGTATAAGGAAAGAAAAGACTGGTCACACTAGAAATATTTCAGTAGAAATGTACAGGGCATCATAAGACAAATAAAAACAGTCTGCTGAGAAACGTATACACTGTTGAAAACTGCAGACTGTATTTATAGCTTTAAATGGTTCTGTTTAAGTGTCCATTGTGGGAATTTGACATGTTTAATCAGTGCTACCCTCCAAAGAATTGTACTTGTTTCATCTGTCTTTTTTTACATTCCTCTTATTATTTTACAGTGAAGAATGGAAACAAAATTTTAAACAAAAAACAATCATTTATTTTTATAGACAAAAATGTTACAAATCATAAAAATCCTGGCATGAACACAGTTTGAAAGTATGTTTTATGCCATCATAATATATGAAAGGTTATAAGCTATGACATTGTCAGAAAAAATGCAGCCTACCCCAGCAGTTCAAAAGCTTTAGTATGTGTGCAACAGTGTGCATGGATTGCACATGTACCTATAGTAGCAATGCTTGTAGTTGTTTGCTGATAATGTGTTTTAAAAGGAATAAAGATGCAGACACAGCTATAAAATGCAACCCTCCCCAAATGCTAAACAAATTTTATTAATAAAAAGAGTAAGAAACTGTGATCCTAGCTTCAAAAACCCGCTATACCACTGGTTAGCAGGCCCAGGTTATTTTCTGTTCTGGTTTAGTGGACCAGAGGCATCACTATTTGAAAGACTGGGAGTTTCTTTTTTCTTTTAATGTAGTCTTGGCGTGTTTGGGCACATCAGGCTGATTATAATGCTTTTTTGTCAGGATGACTGCTTTCTTGGCATTCATTACTAGGCTTACTGGAGTCTCGGTTAGTCACTGGTGATGTGACAGCAACTCTTGTTTGAGTTAAGTAACTCTGACCCTCATCTATGCCCAGCTGTTTGCTGGACTCATTTAGTGATCACTGATCATATTGGTACCATGGCTGCTGACATCCCTTGTAGACCATGGCTATACAAGACTGTTCTTCTGTTTAATTAGCTGAGAGGCATCCTGTGCAAGGGGCTTCATGAAGTGGTAGGCAAAGGTTAAAGATGCCTTCCATCTCACTTCTATTACCAGTGACCTCAAGATCTCCTTTGCAGTCCATAGAAAAAGTTTTCTTAACATTTTGATACCTAATTTGATAGTCACGTGATGGAGTTCTGCAAACTCTAACACTGAACTGTGCCTCATCAATTTTGTCTCATTCTGATAAAATGTCACACATGATTCTTATGTATATGTCCGCGTTAAAAAAACTGGAGCTGTCATCAGTTAGTTAATAGTCAGATGGGATTGTAGGGCTGCAGCTGGTAATTTGGTAAGGTCTGATCCATCTGTATTAGAAACTAATGGTCATTTAGGAATGAGCTGGGCAATGGCCTAGTAGAATAACCTTCAGAAGACAAGGACCCTGGTTTATCACTGATTATTGAGGAGGGGCCCCCATGTCACTAGCCAACAGAAGGGAGTTGATGCATTGCCTTTGACAAGAAATAACTTACTTTTCAAAAGCGTGCAATGTGCAACTTTATTATAGTAAACTGCTTAGAAAAATACAAAAAAAGATATTGGTAAGGTTTATGCAAATTTTAGCCTCATTGCAAAGCAGCATTTACGGAGACCTATTGCAAACTTTACCCATTTCCCATTATGTGCCCAGCTGAAAGTACTTTAGAGTATTGCAAGTTTGTTGTCGTAAAATATAGATTTCTGCTTTTCAAGCCAATTCTACTCCACTTCATTCCTGGCTTTGTTCCATACCAAGTCATCTCATGTTTTCTTTTCTGATAAAGTAATTTCTGCCATCAGCCTTATTTTGGATATTATCCGCCTTCATCAGAGGAACTGGAAAACAAGAAAAAAAAAACAAGATATATGAGAATTCTTCAGAGCCTAACAAACAAATATTCAGTATTCTTTTAGATTTTTATAATACTATAATTTACAACTTACAGAGAAGTGAGCATGCTTCAAGATATATCTATATATATATATATATATATATATATATATATATATATATATATATATATATATATATGTGAATAGCTGTATGGCGACACAGTGGATAGTATTGTCACCTTACAGCAACGGGTTCCTGGGTTAAATTTTCAGCTGGGGTGCCTTCTTTGTGGAGTTTGCATGTCCTCCCTCTGTTCTCGTGGGTTTCCTGTGTGTGCTGCTGTTTCTTCCCACATTAAAGACATGCAGTAGGTGGATTGGATACTCTAAATGGCCATAGTTGTGAGTGTGCATGCGAGTGTGTTGTTTGGAAGAACTACTGTGGCAGGCGGTATAAACCTTGGCTCTAGCAAATGTCACTATTGAACTGACGTCCCAACCCCTTGTGCAAAAATGGGAAAAAGGTGTTGTCGATGGATGGAGGTGTGCGTCCTTCTCAAATGTAAACAACATCCTAACACTAAAAACAGTAACTAAAAGTTATAATTACAGCAACAGCAGGCTTATCAAACTTATTTTGTTATGGTGGTATAACGTTGTATTGTGTATGTTTACAATAAAGTGGTAATGAGGCTCGGTTATGTGAGCAAGAGCTATCTTTAGTGAAGAAAGCAGATGTGGCTAAAATATTGATAACAAAAAGCTTGTAATGTACCAGGTAAAAAAAAAACACAGGATGAGCAAAATAGGAGGGTGGTTGCACGATTTAAATATCAACAGAAAAGTAGTTATACATAAGTGCTCATAACAAAAAAATTCAAAACTGTTTATATTATAACATGTTTCATTCTGTTTAATTGGGGGGGGGTGAACGACAATAACTGACATTAAAGATAATTGAGTATAAGTTCCACAGACAATAATTTTAAAATGTAGTTGTTGTGAAACTTAGTACTGGGGAAATACAGTAACTGATATCAAGCAGTTAATTTTACATGAATGTTTACTTAAAAAGGGATAATATTAAGCATTTTATAACCATACAAAGGAAGTTAACACATGTTGACTTTCTACTTTAAACATTCAAATGTTGAAGTGAATAAACAGCGCATTTTTATGAACTAGCCAACTATATGACTGTGAAGCAGTTTTCTTATATTAACGTATATAACATTTTGGGACTTCTATAAGGTTAATGAACATTTAAGGTGATTCAACTGGTCCTGCCAAACTTTTGTAATCTGTAAGTTCGGACACCCATGACATTTAGCAGCACTGGAACTTTCTTATTATCTCAAGTATCGTTCTCTAAATAATTACGCTCCACTTTTTCATTATCATATTCTTAGAAGCATCAGAAGCACTGCTTAGTCCCACATGTATATCCTAGTAAAATTATGCCCACATTCAGCCATTTAACTAAGTTTCCTGCCAAACCCGATATACAAACACTTTTTCGTGCACCAGTTTTACAGTGTCTGCTCTTGGTTTGAAATACTTGCCTTCATTCATGTAAAAGTTATTTACACTTTGTTGTGTCTTTCAGCTTTTCCTGGTTAGGGGTCGCCACAGCGGAACTCCGGTCCACTAATGATTGGCAGTAGATTTTTACGTGCCGAGTTGCTGGCTCTGACGCACAACCTTCAACGAAGGTACGCCCATTCATGCATGTCTCCGCACAGAAGACACTCTAGCTGAGAATCGAACAGGACATCTTACTGTGAGGCGACAATGCTACCGCAGCACTTCTCATGAAATATGAAAATGCCTTTTTTTTGATTAAGCATCCACAAAGCACAGATATGAAAACCTGCTTTACTTTGCTTTCTTTGTTCATTATATTCTAGAAATTCACTCTGCCTATGCCTTTCACATTTCAGTAATTAATTTGTCCCTTTTTAAAGAAATTGCTACTATATTTTACAATTAACTTGACTGGTTATACTTTGATCAGTATTGTTCCTTTCCATATTATAGTTATTGCATATAACAACTGTAAATTCTTCATGTTCCTTCATTTCACTTTATATTGATAGTTGCAGTATTTGACCATTAATATCTTTCTTTAGTTGCTTGATCCAGAAGGAGAAAACAGGCCTCTCTGGCATGCCCTTTAAGTGCATTTAACATTTTACCTCCCTTCTGTCAGTACTTCCCTTTCTCCCTGTTTATGTTCCTCTTTTGAATGTCTCCAGTGATCCCTTCTCTGGTATCCATTTTGGTAGTTCATTCCATGGTTTTACAACCTCCTCCATGAAGAAATAGTTTTACAGATCTAGGGAGTACTTATTACTCCTTATATTCTGCTTCTATTGACCTTTTGTCTGTCTTTCCTATTTAAGATGACCGTATCAAGATCTTCTTGACATGATCATCTCAGCCCAAATAATAGCCCCCTGCTTGTTATTGTCTGGAGTGGTTAGCACTCTCATCTCCTCTTGTCTCTGCTCTTACTCTTTTCTCTCTATCCCACATTCCCATCTGACAACTCTCCTCTGGTTTTCTTCCAGCCATGTGATGTATATAACATAAAGAACAGTACATAGTACTCAGGATGTAACCTGACCAGAGTAGGTTCATAGGCTCATAGGTAGGTACTAGGCTTTCGGCCCTAGGGCCTATACAAGCCTAGCCAAAAAGGTACCCTGGCTTTCGCCACCCAAGAAAATTATTTTCCTATGCCCCTGTCAAGCAGAGCCACAGAGGTGATCCCTGGGGTGAATTTCCTATTTCCCATCCAATCATCAAGATTTTTCTTTAAGAGTACTAATGAGGAGCTTTGTTTGATATAGATAGGTAGTTTGTTCCAGAGTATGGGGAGTCTCTGGGACAGGAATCTATCCCTCCAGCATGTTCTGTTTATTGTAGTGACAAGGTTTAGGTCCCTAGAGCATGTAGCCCAGATGGATTGGGATTTCTTTAAGTGAAGCCTGTCCAGCAGCTCTGGGTTTGACATAGCTTTGTAGGTTAGGCAGAGATCGCCTCTGAGTAGGCGATATGCGACGGAGTAAAGCTGGAGTTTTTTGGGACGGTCTGTGTAGGGCATCTATTTGAAGCCGGTAATCCTCTTTGTGAGGTATTTCTGCGGCCTTTCCAGTTGTTGTAGATGTCTTGTGAGGTACATACTAAAAGGGGTGTTGTACTCTATAATGGGTCTAATGAGTGACGAGTAAAGGGAAACAATGACCTCTTTTTTCCTGAATGAGAAACCTTTTGTGATGAGGCGTGCCACATAGAAGGATTTCCTGACTACTGTGGCAATGTGATTATCAAAGGAGAGACTACTGTCCATCTGTGTCCCAAGGTCTCTTATCACACTTTTGGTGTTAAGTAGACTACCACCTATGTGGTAGCTCATGGGTACAGAGTTTTTACCAAAGGGGATGACAATGCACTTTTTGATATTGAGCTTGAGGCCATGGCTTTGACACCAGGCATCTGTCTCAGTGAGGCCCTTTTGTAGGATGTCCACATCGTTAGGAGTTTCAGTTATGGCTCCTAGTTTGCAGTCATCTGTGAACTTCGTTAGCCAAAGACCTTCTGTGTTAGCCTGTTCTTCAGAAATGTAGATACCAAACAGGACAGGACCCAGGACTGAACCCTGTGGTACTCCACTTGTCACTGGTTTGAAGTCGGATTTGGAGGCTGCTACTTTCACAGTGTGTTCTGTCAGTGAGCCAGTTGGCAACCCATCTTGTGACATAGGGATTTATACCTAGTTTAGTGAGTTTATCTATAATTCCAGAGTGGGGGTGGTGTCAAAAGCCTTGGCGAGATCTAGATAGGCTGTGTGAACCACCTTACCCTCGTCTATGGCTTTGGTGACTGATTCAAAGAAGTCAATCAGGTTTAGAAGACATGATCTGCCTTTTACAAACCCGAACTGGATGGGGTCCAGAGTTTGGAGATTATCATTTTCAGGCATAAATATGAGAACAGAGAACTATCAGCCTCATCAAAGGTGACACAATGATGGGAGCAGCAGCAGTGAAAAAGTAAGGGGAAGAGTCTAGGGAAGGACACCATTAAAGTGTGACCATTACTGCTTTGCTTCCAGAGTTTTTCCCCTAAAGATTCAGTTTGCTGCTGCTATTGTCGTGTCATATTGCTCCTGGTGGTCCAGCCTGAGTATCATCAGCATCCCCAGACCCCTTTTCTCTACATGGCCACCAGTTCCATTTCCCAAGCTAACTGCAGTATTTTGCATTTGCTTATAATGAACGTCAACTGCCATTTTTTTGCCTCCTTAGCCTTTTCAAATCCTTCCCTAGACTCTTCTTCTTACTTTTTCACTGGTGCTACTGCCATCTTTGTGTCACCTTTGAAGAGGCTGACAGTTCTCTGTTCTCATATTTATGCTTGAAACTGATAAATCGGAAAGTATTGGACTTGGACTGACCCCTGTGATACTGTACTAGTAACCTGACTTATTCCTGACATTATCCCAAACAATACAACCCTGTGCCATGCAGTAAAGTAGTATTTACAAATTTGCACACACTGTTAATTAGATATTATGTTTTCATTTATTAAGTTTAGTTGTGTTACCTCAAAATCATACTTCAAAACTGGTTTTATGAAATAGATGTTGCCAGAAGTCTTTCTGTTATGTACATACACTTTCAGCCCCTATGCATTATTTTGCAGTCATTTTGTCTGCCTTTTTAAAGCCCGTCAGTAGGTTTCTCCTTTACAGTTTGTGCTACGTTTTAACATGGATGTTTCTTGCACATTTTATTTGACCTATTCACTATCTGGTATTTGGCATAAGCATGCATTCTACATAAAATGTTACTAAATATAAAGAGACTGGAAATAACTAGAAATATTGTAAAGCTAATGTTCACTTACAGACTTCTAATTCACAGATGTTTTGCCCAGCTAGTACATGTGTATACTCTTGTGCATATGTCACTGCACAGGTAACACCCTTAGGGTGTGATTCTGAACTAGTCACTTAATCAAGAAGCATGCTCTTGGTTTCCCCAAAAAAAGACAAATGTGCCGAGAGAGCTTACTCATTTAACAAATTTATAATGCAAAATGTGGAACAGCAGGTTAGTAAAGGTGGATGTAAGAAATGGTGGTGTTAGGAAACAGATAAGGAGGGAGAAGTAGCGCATAAGGAAAGATGGAGCACTTAAAGGTTCTTAAATGGGAAATGTTTTTTGAGGCTGATTTCCGTTGTCTGAAGGTAAGATAAAACTGATCAGAAGAACACTGGTGTGTTGGTCTAAAACAGTGGTCTCCAACCATTTTTGCACGAAGGACCGGTTTCATGTAAGAAAATTTCCATGGACCGTCCATCCATCGTGCACACATAATAAAGTGCATGATATTTACTTATTTATTTATTTCACATTTGTTTACTGGGGAGGCCTGATTGGACTAGAAGTCCATTTTGATCAGAGACTCAAGGAGAAAAGCTCCAAAGTACAATAAAAAGACAGTTGGCAATAATTACCAAAAAAAGTGTACATTCTGCTTAACAGCATAACATTGATCTGTTATGGTCAAGAGGTACGTAAACCTAATGGCAACCTTATTGACATTTTAAGTTTGTAAGAGTAATATTTAAAATCTGTCCCTATTATTTGGCTCTGTTCAGCATACTTCTCAACTGCACAGATTTTCTCGGAATGTCCAGATTTTTGCCTCATTTTTTTGGTCTGTTTCTCATAAAACTGTTTTTTTCTGGCAAATTATTGGCAGTTCATTGAGGTTTGAAGTCAGAAAGTAATGATAGTTGAATTTCAGACTTCATACCCTTTAAAGAATACATGACAATGCAAACGCTGCATTTCTATCTACTTTCTAAGTTTGTAAGAGCAGTACTTAAAAGTGTCGCTATTTTTGGGCCTTTGTCCCCCCCATTGTTTTTGCCTTTGTCCAGATTTCTTACTCTAAGAGGTTGAGAGGTATGTACATACAACAGTCCAGATTTAATGTGGGAGAGGTTGAGTGGTATGGTCAAGAGGTACGCAAACCTTATTGCTGCTGCTGCTGCCAGGAATCACTCTCATGCTTCCCTCTCTCTGTCTCTCTCTCTCTCTCTCTCTCTCATGCACACATGCACATGCACACAGCTTCTTCTGCTTTCATGCACACTTTCACTCACACATGCAGACAGAAGTACACACACACACACACTCTCTTTTGCATGCATGCATGCATTCAGTCACACATATACACACACACACACACACACACACACACCTCTTTTGCATTCATGCACGCATTCACTCACACAAGATCGATCTCTCTCACATAAACAGTTTCTGTGGCTTTCATGCATGCATTCACTCAGACATCCAGACAGAAACATAGACACACACACACACACACACACACACACACACACACACACACACACACACACATATACAGACAGACAGACAGACACACACACACACGCATGCATGCACGTGCGCGCGCGCACACACACACACACTTTTTTGATTTCCTTGACTTACTTTACACTCATTAAACAGCAAAAGTGCTGTGCTGCTTAGTGAGTGTAAAGTAACGGCACGATCAATCTCATTGCTAACTCTCTCATACACACACACAGTCTCTTCTTCTTTCACACATACATACATTCTGCTTTAATGCACGCATTCACTCATACATGCAGCCAGACACATTAACACAGTCATACACATGCATACATACACATATTAACCTTTTCATCTCACTCTGTGGCTGGCGGCCCGGTACTTAATGATCCATGGCCCGGTACCAGTCCAAGGCCCTGTGGCTGGGAACCGCTGGTCTAAAACATTATGGTAACGTGAGGAATGGCACAAGATGCTGCAACAGAAGTCAGAAATTGCATAATCAAAGAAAATGATGGTGTACAAGGATGAATGGGCAACAAGCAACAAGAGGCAGCCGACAGGGCAAGCTGCAGCAAAGCAGTAAAGCTGAACATAGGCAAGAGGGAATAGAGAAGTATAATCATAAATACGACTACAAACACTACACTCCAACTTTATTTCATCACTTCGACTGCCTTGGTTACAAAGCCTTCAAGGAAGTAATGTATCATGATATAAAATACTATATGTACAGTTAGTGACCAAGCAATATATTAAATCTCAGGTTAAAAATGCATCAATTTAATACACATTAATTAATGAATTAAATACTTCCAATAATTTTTTCTGTTTAATCCATTGTGTACAAGAGCTGTTTCTAACTACACAGCGTAATACCAGTATGATTATATCATAGTTCATGTGGGTGTTAATGACCTGAGACATACCTCATTGGACTATATAAAAAGAGACATAATGGATCCCTTGGAGTATATGTCACAGATAGGTACTAGCCTTGCATTGAGCAGCATTCTACCTTTACCAAGGATGATGCTACAATATGAACATAAAATGATTGATTTTAATAACTGGCTTAGTTTCTGGTGTCACTCAAGGGGTATCCAATATTTGACAGCATGGGAGAACATGGTCAAAAGACCATGTTGCTTTCCCAAAGATGGGTTGCACTACCCCCCCCCCCCCCGGCTTTCAGATAGTGGCTAAAACTTTATCCACCCCCTTATAGCCTTATTTATAGATTAATAGGTATTTACTAGGCTAACGACCACAAGGGCCTTTTTAAGCCCAAGCATGCATCCCAAATCTCTGACAAGTTCTGTTACTCTTGATAACTGTAAGCAGGGGCTTGGGAGATGAAACATTTATAAGCAGTGGCTTGGGAGACGAACTATTTACAGGTTGTCTGTATCCATTAGAGACATGGATGTCAAACCAGGGATGAATTTCCTGTTCCCCATACAATTGTCCAAGTTGCACTTGAAGTGGGTTAAGGAGGAACTCTGCTTCACATGGATGGGGAGCCTGTTGCATAGACGTGGCAGTCTCTGGGATGCATACCTTTCTCTCCACCAGGTCCTATATATATCACAGGCAAGGTTTAAGTCTTTAGAATGGGTAATTCTGGTGCTGTTTGTTCAGTGGATATGCAGGAGACCCATCAGAGTGGGTTTGACAATGCCCGGTATGCCAGGCATAGATCTCCCCTCAAAAGCCTATAGGAGACAGAATACAGGGATAGGATAGGGCCTTGTGGCAGTCAGCACAGGACATTTTACTTATGCCTTGTATTCTTTTAGTGAGGAGCCTCTGTGGACATTCCAATTGTTGGATATGCCTGGTTAATTACATACCAAAGGGGTTATTGTACTCAATGATAGGTCTGATGAATGCTGAATACAGTGAAACAATGACTTCCTTGGACTTAGATGCCATACCTTTGTTTATAAGTTGCGCAACACAGAATGATTTCCACACTACTGTAGACACATGATGGTCAAAGGCTAGATTATTGTGTATGTGTGTCCCTAAGTCCCTGACAACTGGGTCAGTTCTAAGGGGTGTGTTGTCAATATGATAGCTACCAGGGGTGGATGACTTCCCAAAGGATACTATTATGCATTTTTTGGCATTTAGTTTTAGTCTATGGCTCTGATACCAGTTGTTTGTCTGTGTCGGCCCCTCCTGGAGAACATTTTTGTCAGTGTGAGATTCAGTGACAGCTCCTAATTTGCAATCATATGCAAATTTAGTCAGCCAGAGACCATTGACATTGGCCTTGACTTCAGAGAAGTAAATCCCAAAAAGGAGTGGTCCAAGGACCGATCCCTGGTGGACTCCACTTGTGACTGGACTCTTTGTAGAAATGGACTACCCAATTCTAACTTCCTGGGTCCTATCTGTGAGCCAGTTGGCTATCCACAGGTAGAAATATGGGTTTGTACCCAAACTCCTGAGTTTGTCAACAATGCCCAAGTGGGGTATTGTGTCAGATGTCTTGGCCAGGTCAAGGTAGGCAGTGTGAATCATTTTGCCTGCATCCATTGCTTTGCTGACCTTCTCAAAGAGGGCTACCAGGGTGAGTAGGCATGATCTACTCTTGAAACCAAACTGGGGTGGGTCCAGTGTCTGGAGGTTTACTATATTCTTCTTCAGCCATAATCACACTGGCTCTGCCAATGTTCATATCACTACTGATCATCTCAATGATAATTCATTCCATGGCTTTACAAATAAGATTAGTGAAACTTATGAATCTATAGTTTCCAGGGTCTGTAGATGGCCCACATTTGTGCAGAGGGATAACTGTTAATGTTCTCCATTCATGAGACACAAAGCCTGTTTGGAGGCTACAGTTAAATAGCAATTCCAGAGGGCTATTTAGAAGGCACCCTGGGATATTGTCTGGACCAGTTGGTGCAGTGTTCTTAGCCTCAGAGAGAGCATTAAGGATCTGCTCTCTAGTGATACCGGGGGAGTTCTGTTTGATGGCATTTCCTGATGGAAGGTTGAGGGGGAGAGAGACAGGTAAAGCTGGAGCTGAATTTATTGGCCAGTAGGTTTGATATACATTCTGGCTCAATATAAGTGGGTCTATTTATAATGAGCTCTGCACATAATTATGTATTGTCTTTGAGGTTACGCACATAGCTAAAGAATGCCTTGTGGTTGTCCTTGGACTGGGAGGCTAAATTTACCTCAAATTTAACTTTGTAGACTTTATTTGTCTTCTGAGTTGTTTGTTGAGTTTGGTGAGAGTGGTTTTATCCTGCTGGGTGCTGCACCTCCCAAATTTTCCCATGATGTTTTTCCTTCTGTTATACAGCCTATTGATTTTGTGATTCCACCAGGGCGGCATGTGTTTTGAGTTACATCTGTACTTCTTCCTTGTGCTTACAGCTGCCTGTATGCAGCTATTAACATGCTTGTTCTGGGTTTCTGTGAACAGTTCTGCATAGGCAGCAGTGTTGTCAGGGTTTATGGGGGCTTGAAATGCTGCCAAGTTATCACTTAATAGCAGGCAATTAGCCTTAGAGTAGTTTCTGAATATTCCAGGTTTAGCTGGGGGTCCAGGTTTTATTTTTACTTCAAAGGAGACCATTTTGTGGTCTGGCCTTACCAGGGAAGACATTACAGTAGGGGGTGTGCAGCACTCTCCCATATTAGTGAGGACCAGATCCAGTGTGGTTGCACCCCTAGTTGGTGTATTGACAATCTGGTCCAGGGAGTTTGGGAATCTGGGAATCACAGGCCTGTACATTTGGTGTTGTATAGGATTCCCAGTTAATAGTGAGGTAATTAAATTCACCCATGACTATGCCATTGGGTTGGATGGTGAGAGTTTCTAATAAGTTTAAATACTTGGTATGAGTTTCCTGGGTCATAATGGGGAACTATAGCTTGCAAGGAAGTGGCATTTGATTTTGGCTGTGGTGATCTGAACATGGAGCAGCTCCAGTGCATTGTCCTGTTTGACCAGTCTTGAGGTATATTTGTTTTTGATGTAAATCAAGACACGTCCACCTTTAGTCCCTGTCTGTGTAGTTAGCTGGTCTAAATGTGTGGAAGGCATTATACCATACACTGCTGGTGTGCTCTCCGTGGCTTTAAAACATGTCTCAGTGACAGCACAGATGTCAGCATTCTTTAGGGTGAAGAGAGCTTCTAGGGAGTGGAGTTTTTTGCTTAGACTCCTAGCATTGAGCAGTAATACCTTTAGATTTTCTTGGCTTTGATTTGCTATTTCAGAAATACTTTCACTTTTGGCATTGCCTAAAAAGGCACTAAGAGGGAAGACAGTGTTTTAGCTAATATTTGAAAGCCTAGAGGGGAGAGGTGTAGACCATCCTTGGCAAGGCAGCATGGTCTGTTGACCATCTCCTTTCATGCTGACAAATATTGCACCCCCTTAGAATGACACCAGAAACTAAGCCAATTATTAAAGTCAGTCATCTTTTGTTCGTATTGTGGCATAATCCTTGGAGAAAGTAAAATTCTGCTCAATGCTAGGCTCATACCAGCCCGAGACACACATTCTGAGAGCTCCATGATGTCTCTTTTCATATATTCTAGGGCGATACATCACAGGCAATGTCAAAAAGACAAAACTACCAGCATAGTGAAAAAGTCTACAAGCAACTGTAAGATGTTACTGCTCAATGCTCAGACCCTAATGAAAAAACTATGCACCCTTCAAGCCTTCCTCCCACTGGAAAATGTAGACATCTGTGCCGTGACCAAGACTTGGTTAAAAGCCACAGAAAGTACTATGGAAATGCAAGGCTACACTATCTTCCACACAGCACATACTGGGGCCAACGGTGGAGGTGTTCTGATCTATGTTAGGATTGAACATACCTTCAGGTTGGTTAAACAGGATGATACCATGGGGCTCATCCATGTGCAAGTCACCATAGGTAAGGTCCCTAACCATATCATGGTTAGCTACAAGTCAACATCTATGCCCCTAAAGTCTCACATGTGTTACATAACCTACTAGAGGAGTTCACCATCCAAACTATTGACGGATGACTGATGACTTTAACTACTCCTCTATAGAGGGAAATGTACACTGCTTCAAACTCAGAGGCACAATGCTTCCTGGACTTTATTAACACAAACACCCTGGAAAAGACAGTGCACGCTCAAACCAGAGGATGGATCAGACATATGGATGTGGAATTCATCAACTTGGGACAGTGTTGTTGCACCCCCCCCCCCCCCGTCACAGTCTCATTAGTGAGGTGGTATTACAAAGCTGTCTTGTTTGAAGTAAAAATCAACCCAGAAAATCCAGCTTAAACCAGTAACAATTAGGAACTATTCAAAGGCAGACTACATCCTATTAAGTAACAGTTTGTCAGAATTCTTGGCTTCCCCCAATCCCAAGACCACAGTCACCTATGCAGAATTACTCACAGAGTCACTATACAAACTTGTGAATAGTTACTTAGAGGCTGCTGTACCGACCAGAAGTAACTCCCCAAAAAAGCACTAAAAGCAAATCCCACTGGTGGAATCCTTGCCTAAACATTGTATATAACAAAAGAAGAAAAATCAAAGCCAAACTCAGGAAAGCAACTTCCTTAAAAAAAAGCACTCTCTTACACAACTAAACAAGAACTTAAGAGGTCTACTTAAGTCCAACAAGGCCAACTATGAGGTCAGGATACCCCGCAGGCTAAAGGTAATAAGAAGACCTTCTTCAGCTATGTCCAGAATTTTAGAGGAAACACACCTGTGTGAACACTACCACCTGCACTGATCACGGTGACATAGCAAATCTATTGGCTGATAAATTCAGCAACAACTACACCTCCCACTCACCTCCAGCTCCACCAGGTGAAATCTCTTCCAGCATACTTCTTCCAGCTATCAGCGGGGACCAGGTGCTGGCAGGACTTACTATAACCAAGAACACTGCCTCCATGTGTCTTGACAACATCCCCGGTTGCTTCCTGAGCAGTCTAAAACATGACCTATCAGGACCACTTGAGACACTCTTCAACTACAGCCTTAAAATAGGCTATGTTCAAAGTGAATGGAGAATCACAGCAGTCATTCCACTGCACAAGGGTGGAACTACAGACCCATCAGTCTAACAAGCCTAATATGCAAAGTCACGGAACGAATTATCATGGAAATGATAAACAAGGACATTGGCAACATACGGACACTGGACCCATCCCAGTTTGGCTTTGTTAAGGGAAGGTCATGCCTACTTAACCTGGTAAACATCTTTGAGAGGATTACCAAGGCAATGGACAAAGGTAAAGCAGTGCATACTTCGCATCTTGACCTGGATAAGGTAATTGATACAATACCTCACTCACACATTGTTGACAAGCTCTCTGAGCTAGGCATAGACCCTTACATAACTAGCTGGATTGACATCTGGCTCACATACAAGACCCAAGAAGTCAAGATCAGTGAGACCACCTCCACCAAGAGACAGATCACCAATGGAGTATCCTAGGGCTCTGTGCTGTGCCCACTGCTGTTTGGCATCTACTTCTCAGAGGTTAAGGCTATTGCTAGAGTCCACTAGGTGTGCAGATGACTGTAAATTGGTAGCTATTATAGATTCACCCAAGACACAAACATCTTACAAGTGGATTCAGCATAGGCAACTGAATGGTTTCAAAGTCATGGCCAAAAAATGCATTATAATACTCTTTGAAAACTGTCAACACATGTTAATTACACCACTGATAAAATGCTCGTAAGAGTCAACCCAGTAGTAAGGGATCTGGGAACATATGTAGACAGCAATCTGGCCTTTTACCAATATGTCATTAAGATAATGAGAAAATCATTCTATGTTGCCCAAATTAAAGGTAAGGGTATGTCATCCAGGTCCAAGGAAGTTACATTACCACTCTGCTCAGCCCTTATCAGACCTATCATTGAATACAATGCCCCCTTTGGCATGTATCTAACCAGACACTTGAAACAGTTGGAACTCCCGCATCAAGAGAATTCAGGACATGAATACCCTGCCCTACATTGATCACCTAAAGGCTCTGTCTCTGTATTCTGTCTCCTACAGGCTGCTGAGAGGAGATCTTTACTGGCTTACAGGGCTTCATCAGATCCAGCCCTGATGGATCTGTTGCACATGCACAAAACAAAAAGCACCAGATGCACCAGATCCAGGGATCTGAACTTTGCTTGTGACATAAACAGTGCTGGAGAGACAGACATGTGTCTAAAGGATCCCCGCCCTATGAAATAGGCTCCCCATCCATGTAAAACAGAGGTCATCCCTGACCCTATGGAAATTAAACCTTGGCAATTGGGTGGGAAATCATAAAGTTATCCGTGGTCTGACCCCAGTGTCTCTTATAGATGGAGACCATCAGTAATAAAATGTATTATCCTAACTAACACCCCGCCTACAAATCCTCAGCTACCTGCTTACTAGGTTGCCTCCCCCACATGATACTTGAGACCCAAATGGTTTGGGGTGTATGGCTAGGCTTGTAAGGGCCCAAGTGCAAAGTGACCATTTTGTTACACGACCTAAACTGGGACACTTAAGCTGCAGCCTATTTATAGGCCTACAGCCCTACATTAATCCCTGTGCCTTAAATGTGAAACATGGCTTGCAACACTAAATTCAAAGATTCTGGGGGATATCTTTACAAAAATAGGGACACATTTTAAATATTCCTTTTCTAGGCTTAGAAAGTTGCTAGAATAACAGGATTTTGTGTTAGCATGCATTTTCTGAAGGATATGAAGCCTACAACTAAAGAGTATGACATTATTTAGTTGGTTCAGTCCTCAATGATTTATCAGAAAACCATAACTTTTATGAGGATCAGACGCAGACCAAAAATATGAGGCAAAAATGTGGACATTCTGGCCAGTTGAAAGGTATTCTATGCACCAAGGGAATTGACTATATGGCTAATTTGCTGAGAAAATAATTTTTTTCTCTGTTCATTACCAGTGTGTCTGTTACATAGAACACATTGCATGGAATCCACATGGTGTGATACTGGGTGAGGAAAGGTCACAGAGCAGTAAATAATGGGGGTGGGGGACAAAGGACCAAAAATAGGGACACTTTTAAAATATTGCTTTTACAAACTTAGAAAGTTGATAGAATAACAGGTTTTACATTAGCAACATTCCCATGTTTTTCTGAAAGGTATTAATTCTGAAACTCAAATGTCTGCCAATATTTTCTGACTTAAATACTCAGTGATTTGCCAAATATTTGCTAAAAACCTATAATTTTATGAGAAATGGACCAAAAATGTGAAGCAAAAAATCTGTACAGTTAAGAGGATACCTCTCAAGTTCCCAGCAGAAAAAAATCTGGACAAAGCTAAAAATAATGGGGGGACAAAGGCCCAAAAATATGGATACATTTTAAATATTGCTAATATAAACTTAGAAAGTTGCTAGAATAAAAGGTGTTGTGTTAACATGAATTACCTGAAGGATATGATGCTCAAACGTCTAATTATTTAATGACTTCAACTCTTAATGACTTACAAGAAAATCACAAGTTTTATGAGGAACAGACTTAAATATGAGTCAAAAATCTGAACATTATGTGAAAATCTGAGACTTATGGTTAAGAGGTATGATCGAGAAAGAGAGAGAGAGTGAGAGTGAAAGACTGTGTATGTGAGAGATCGGGAGAGAGTGAGAGCAATCATGAGTTAATGCATGTATGAATGAGGGAGTGACTGTGTGAGATCGGGAGAGTGAGAGCGATCTTGTGTGAATGAATGCATGTATGAATGAGAAAGTGAATGTGTGTGTGTGTGTGTGTGTGTGTGTGTGTGTGTGTGTGTGTGTGTGTGTGTGTGTGTGTGTGTGTGTGTGAGAGATTGGGACAGAGTGAGAGTGATCGAACAAGATTGTGTGTGTGAGAGAGAGAGATAGTGAAGAGTGATAGTGAGCATGTGATCCCCTAGCAGCGATTAAGATGCTTGTGCATACTTCTCAACATCTTACAGCAAGAAATCTGGAAAATGCTATAAATACTACGTGTGTGTGTGTGTGTGTGTGTGTGTGTGTGTGTGTGTGTGTGTGTGTGTGTGTGTGTGTGTGTGTGTCAGAGAGAGAGAGATGAGTGAGTGTAATCCCTGGCAGCAGCATCAAGAGGTTTGCATACCTAACAGTCTACAACAATTGTTTTATTTCATTTAAATTTGTTTTGGGGGCAAGTAAATATTTGCTAAACTGAACTCCAGCAAATTACCCAGAATGCCCTCACATCTACTGAATCTTGGATGCTTAACAATCATCTTGCCCTAAATCCAAAAAAAAATAAACTAGTAATTTTTACTCCTAGGAAAACCACTCCATTTCATAAAAAACTCTTCACTATACAAGCCCAAGAAAATAACTAGGCATTATTATAGATGAAAACCTTAACTTTGACCTACACATAAACAATAACATAAAAAAACACACCAAAAGCTTGGTATGCTCTACAGGCACCAACACTTTCTTAGCCTCTCTACTAGACAAACCCTTGCAACTACCTTTTTATTACCCTCTCTCCTTTATGGTGCCCCTCTCCTCACTAATATCCGAAATTCTACAAAATCCAAACTTGCTATGTGTTACAACAGAATAGCAAAATTTGCCACCAAGGCCACATTCTCATCCCACCATTGTAAGTCACTGAAACAATTAGGGTGGCTGGAACTCCCCCACCATCTCTCATTCACCCAACTAACTACTGTGCACAAAATAATCTACAGACCCACAGACTGTCCTGCTCTCTCAACTCTACTTGCCAAATACCATTCCAGCAGGCATCTAAGATCTGAAAATCATCTACTTCTAAAAGTAGATAAGCCCACCTTACCTGCTGGTCAACTCCTCTATGCCTTCACCGTCGCCAAACTATGGAACTCACTTCTGCCTTCTATAAGAAACACAGGCAGCACCACCACCTTCAAACAAATGCTGAAAAATCATCTCAACTCTTCCTGGCTATGTTCCTGCTCTATAACCTAACCTCTTCACTCTCCTTATATGATTACTAAACTCCTATGTCTTTTGCTACTAGTGACTGATGATATTTTCTCCATATTTATTTTTATCTTCACTTGTTGATTCTGGTACAATAATACTGATCTCTGTTTATACCAATCTGATTGAATTCTGCTTTAATGTATATTTTCTGTATATATTGCTGTAATCAAACTAGATTCCTGCTTTTATGTATATATTCTGTATATGTTACTATATTTACTATCTGTAACACTGTTTCTGCTTCTGTACTAATTAATGTTTATATTTTTTTCTGTATCTCGTTGGAGCTTTTCTCCCCGGGCCTCCACTGAAAATGGGCTCTTTTAGGCCCAGTGGAATTATCCCGGTAAACAAATGCAATAAATAAATAAATAATCCGCTCTGCCATCCAATAGACACAGATTGATACGTACCTGCCCAGCTTATATTTTTCTTCTTGGACTACTAAACGAGCTCCTCTTCTTATCATAGATATAACTCTCCCACCACCTACCTTGTCTATATCCTGACTGTGGACCTAACAGAATCTTTTGTCGTCCACGAAACTGTCTGAAGTTTTTGTTTTGGTTCACTCACTGAAGCAGCACTACGAATGTTGGAAACCATTCAGACTAAACCAGGACATTTATGTGTCCCAAAGACAGCTTTTAGGATTCCAGGACAGAGACTTCCAAACTGGGACTGTCCTGGAAAAACTGGGACCGTTGGTCATCTTGCCCAAGTGGTCATTAGCCTAGTAACAACATATAAACCTATAGTACACCTCCCTTTTATTAGATAGAATACGTACCCTTTGTATGCTATAAATTAAATATAATGTACATTGCTTTTGTAAAAGTAACCGTAGTCTGTATTAGTAAGCCATGAGACTAGTATATATGAAGCTCACTGAAAGTATAAATTTATTGTGTACATCATTAGTATACACAGTGTCTATATCTGTATTTTTCTGGTGAGTCAGCCATGTAGGCACTGTCTTTGTTTGGTTTGAACACCATTCATGAGCAGCATCTTAAGCCAAAGCTAAGGCTTCAGTAAAGGATCAGTCCATAGATTCTGTACTGGAATCTGGATCTGTATACTTCTCATTAATTGAAAACTGCTTCAACGATTCATCCAACCGAGTGTCTGTTCTTGGTTGGCTCTGACAGACAGACTCTTCAACAAATATTGTGGCTCTAAGATCTTCAGTAGCTATCTTTGAATCTTCCTATGCAGCTGTGACTCATCTTCCTTACGTAAGATCTCAAACCTTAATGATATATATAACTGCATCTGTTTGGATCTGAGACTTATGACCTAAATTTTGATTTAGTGTCACTCTGGTTCTTTTACCTTGTCTTAGCATTGACAAGTTACTACTGGCCATTTTGTTATAATACTGTTTCTGTTGCAGTTGGCCTTCTCTTGAGAGGTTCTCAGGTCTTCAGTCTTCTCTGGAATCATCAATGAAAAAGACATTAGGAGCATTGATCTCAGTTTTCTTATCAGTGACTGTGAAAAAGGCACTCCTACAGCTTGCAATGGAGAATTTGTATAGTGTAACAACAATGAATGACTATCCAACTGTTCTGATAAATTGTATTTCTTATTACAGTTTCAGTCATGTGCTCTGTTTGCTGCTGGGATTGTGGATATTTTCGATGCGTGTAATGTCGTAACATTCCCATGTTTTAGAAAGTTCAGAACCCTTGGCGCATATATTGTAGACTGTTCCTGTGTTCCATGTCTTGTAAACATTAACTGAAGCACAGTCATTACTGATATGGTTATCATATTGCTTCACTCAAACAGCTTCTAGGCATTTTGAACAACAGTCAGCATGTACTAGGAAATTAAGGATATTATTTTACAACAAATTGACTCTTACTGTCAGACATGAAATTGTTAGTATTTCTTGAGTTACCAGTTCTTCCTTTTGATTTTGCTTTCTACATATGCCACAGACTGTACCCTTTTCAGCATCTATTCTGTTTGCACTGTAATTTTGTGTGAGTACAGTATATCTCTGATTCTCTGTTTGTACTTTGACATTCCCATTTCTAACTTCTGAATCTTCGTCAGCATCGAGTCTTAGCTGAGGTGAAATGATGACTACATCTACGTTAAATGAAAGACTTTGTGTACTGTCTGATTCTTGCCTGAAAGTATAATAGATGAAGATGCTTAGCATTATTTGGCCAACCTGACAATGGCTTTTCTAACTCTTCAATTGATTTCAGTTCATTTAATCTTTCTGATGTCACCAGTATTTACCAGTAAGACTTCCATCTCACCTAATAAATTTTCCTTGCATATCTTAGGTAACCTGCCTGAGGAGCTGGCCCAGGCGGTTGGATCTCAGCTGGCTACAATGTCGTCCATTTCTAACTTCGTCCATGAGGCTCATTTAAGTATCACGGCCGAAGGCGAGTAAACAGTACAGGCATTGCTCTCGGAGACAAACCTGGCTCCGCCTGTGTCATTCGCGGAGGCCTTCAAGTCTTCATTTGCCGGCCCCTTTGATGGGTCCTCCTGTTTGGGCCCCAGGTAAAGACACACTTACCTGCTGTGAACAGGAGGGTAAGACTCTGACTGCCGTGAGAGCACGATTTTCCACTCCCTTTCGGCCTTATCCCAAGGTTAAAGAGGAGGGAAGATGTGGTTCCGTAGATCTCAAGTCTTACCCCTCTCAGCAGGAAGGTTCCCCTCAGAGGCAGAGGAGGAAATTCATCAGGAAGGCCCGTCCCAGAGGCGGCAGAGGCCCTCGCAACACTGGAGACCGCGAGTCCTTTAAGTGGCTCTTCAGCTTTTCATAGTCCCTGAGGGATTGCCCGACTGTGTTGCTCCAGAGCCAGTCGGGGGTCGTTTTTCGAAGCACCGGAAGGCCTGGGAAGGGATCACTCAGGACCGATGGGTGCTTGAATTATCGCTGGAGGATTACTCCATCCCATTCATTGCCCCAGTCCAAGAAAATCCCGGACCCGCCACCCAGTCAACGGGATACCGCAGCCTCAGAAATTTCAAAACTGCTGCAAAAAGGATTCATCCAACGGTCCCATGACCAGATCGGATTAGGGACTTACTCAAGATTCTTTTGGTGCCAAAAGACCGGGGACTTGAGGCCCATTTTGGACCTAAACAACCCTAAACCCGTTCAGTCAAAGAAGTCCAAGTTCGAATGGTCACTTTACAAACCATTCTCCCATTGTTGGAGAAAGGTGTTTGGATGTGCTCCATAGACCTCAAGGGCGTATTACCATATCAAAATACATCAAGCGTCCAGGAGACACTTGCGCTTCAGCCTAGGAGGCAGTCATTTTTCAGTTCTGTGCTGCCCTTTGGTCTCACCACAGCCCCAGGGTGTTCACCAAATGCTTGGCAGTAGTGACTGCTCACTTGAGGAGTCTGGGAGTCGAGGTGTGTCCGTGCCTAGGCGACTGGCTCCGAACTGCCACCTCAAGCATCTACTTCTCTGAGAGCCTGCAAGCCACAATATCACTGGGCAATTCCTTGGGATCACCTTCAATTGGCCAAAGTCTGTGTTCTGCCATCTCAAAGAATAAGATTCATAGGGGTAGAGATAGATTCAAACCAGATGCGGGTCTATCTACCTGCAGACAGAATTCAGACCATTCAAAATCAGGTTCGAGCCTTACTCCCCAGGTCCAAAGCCCCAGCCAGAATGGTCCTACAGCTATTGGGATCGATGTCTGCCACAGTTCTGCTAGTTCCCTTGGCAAGGTTACACATGAGAATCCTCCAGTGGCTTCTTTCAACTCAGTGGTCCTTTCAGGAACTCCCTCTCAAGCATCTAATATGGATCACAGAATCTTGCAAACGGGACCTTCGCTGGTGGCTAGTGTCCTCCAATTTGGATCAGGGACAACCCTTTGTTCTTCCTCCTCCGGCGGCCACTTTGACCACGGACGCCTCCCAGATGGGGTGGGGGGGGCATTCCCTAGGCAGGTCAGTCCAAGGCAAATGGCACCCGGAAGAGACCCCTCTCCACATCAACATCCTAGAAATGAGGGCAGTACTCCTGTCCCTTCAAGCCCTTCACGATTACCTCCCTCAGGGCATAATTGCTGTTCACTCAGACAACATGTCAGTTGTCTGGTACCTGAACAGGGAGGGACCAGATCCTATCCTCTTTGCAGAGAAGCGATGAGAGTTTGGGAATGGGCAGTCTCGACCAAATGCTTCCTAGTGGCTACTCACATACCGGGCAAGTCCAATGTCATAGCCGACAGGTTGAGCAGAACCATCCTCTCTCCTCACGAATGGTCTCTGAATATGACAGTTACAAGGCAGATTTTCAGCGAATGGGGAGTTCCGTGTTGTGACCTTTTCACGACTCCTCTGAATGCGAAGTGCAAAGAATTTTTCTCCCTAACCCCGGCTCCGGGGAAGAGCCCTATGGACGCATTAGTCCATCCTTGGCCCACCGGCCTGCTTTATGCCTTCCCTCCAGTTCCTCTCCTCCCCAGGGTAATTCAAAGGCATCTCTCTTAGGGAGCAAGATGATCTTAATTGCTCCTTACTGGCCTCGTCAAGTGTGGTTTCCCTATCTTCGGAAACATGCTCTGGAAGGTCCATGGTTCCTGGACCAGGTCCCAGACCTACTGATTCATCAGTCGGGACTACTACACCAGTCCCTACACACATTAAAATTGACGGCCTGGCTCCTCCTCTTCCGACTATAGTCAGGAGACATGCACTGGATCCAGATGTGGTGCACATATTATCTTCAGCCCACAAGTCTGCTCTGAAGAAACTGTATTCTAGCAAATGGAAAAGGTTTGCTATTTGGGCTCAACTCCGGGCCTGGACCCCATTTCTACTCCCGTGGCAGAAGTACTCAAATTCCTGACCTCTCTTTTCAATCAAGGCTCTTCTGTTTCTACCATCAAAGTACAATTGGCAGCGATTTCTAATTTTCATGAATCCATAGACCCACCTTTAATGAGCAACAGGTTGTGTAAGACCTTCTTGAAGGTGCTGCTCTATTAAGACCTCCGATTTCTCATCCTGCACCTCCATGGGATCTCGATATAGTATTACGTGCCTTGACTTCTTTTCCCTTTGAACCGGCAGCTACCTGTGATCTAAAGTTTCTATCATGGAAGACAGCCTTTCTAGTGGCGATTACTTCAGCCAGAAGGGTTTCAGAACTTCAAGCTTTGTCAGTGAAACCCCGTGCTTGGTTTTCATACAGACAGGGTATCCCTCAGACCAAATCCTTCTTTGTTCCTAAAGTTTGTTCTACTTTATGCTTGCAACAGTCGTTAGAGCTCCCAGTTTTTTTCCCAAAATACTCCAATAAAGTGGAGTTTATTTTCCATACACTAGATGTCCACAGGCAGTTCGTTTTTATTTAGATAGGACCAAACAATCAAGGAAAACAGATCAGTTGTTTGTATCCTTTGCAGAAAACAAATTGGACAACCTTGCGGTCACAAGGTCACTATTGCCAAATGGATCAGGCACTGTATTTCTCAGGCTTATATTTATTCTTACAATGTGCTTTCCTCCTCTCTCTAGGCTCATTCTACAAGGGCTATGGCTACTTGGTAGCATTTCATTCTAAGCTTGCTATTGGTGACATTTGTGCTGCGGCTACATGGTCTTCCCGCACACCTTCATTTCTCACTACAAATTAGATGCGGCATCTAGAGGGACGAGCTTCATTTGGTTCCACAGTGCTCAGGAGTGTTTTCCAATGAGCCACCCGGGATTTAGGTGCTAGGGACGCTGTCCCATCAGTCAGAATGTAGGCGAGATAGGATCACATAACATCTTTTAGTTATGTACTCACCATAACTTCAGATATTTGGGATCCATCTCGCCACATTCTAATAACCACCCTCCTTTCCCCTTCCTTGGAGATCAGAGGATATCAGAAGGTCCGAATCCTGTTGTTTCATCTTGAAACATCTAACAATGTTATATAAACAAGCTGTGCATGTGTGCATGAATGCGGACAAACAAGATCTGGGGGATTAGTGGTGGTGCATCCTGGGATAAAGATAGCTCAGCCAATTAGAGGCCTCGCTCTATAGCATAAGCGTGCCGAGTGAGCGAGGGATCGGCTCCGAGCCCATCAGTCAGAATGTAGGCGAGATGGATCCCAAACATCTGAAGTTATGGTGAGTACATAACTAAAAGTTAATGCATGTATGAATGAGGGAGTGACTGTGTGAGATCGGGAGAGTGAGAGCGATCTTGTGTGAATGAATGCATGTATGAATGAGAAAGTGAATGTGTGTGTGTGTGTGTGTGTGTGTGTGTGTGTGTGTGTGTGTGTGTGTGTGTGTGTGTGTGTGTGTCAGAGAGAGAGAGAGATGAGTGAGTGTAATCCCTGGCAGCAGCATCAAGAGGTTTGCATACCTAACAGTCTACAACACTTGTTTTATTTCATTTAAATTTGTTTTGGGGGCAAGTAAACATTTGCTAAACTGAACTCCAGCAAATTACCCAGAATGCCCTCACATCTACTGAATCTTGGATGCTTAACAATCATCTTGCCCTAAATCCAAAAAAAACTAAACTAGTAATTTTTACTCCTAGGAAAACCACTCCATTTCATAAAAAACTCTTAACTATACAAGCCCAAGAAAATAACTAGGCATTATTATAGATGAAAACCTTAACTTTGACCTACACATAAACAATAACATAAAAAACACACCAAAAGCTTGGTATGCTCTACAGGCACCAACACTTTCTTAGCCTCTCTACTAGACAAACCCTTGCAACTACCTTTTTATTACCCTCTCTCCTTTATGGTGCCCCTCTCCTCACTAATATCTGAAATTCTACAAAATCCAAACTTGCTATGTGTTACAACAGAATAGCAAAATTTGCCACCAAGGCCACATTCTCATCCCACCATTGTAAGTCACTGAAACAATTAGGGTGGCTGGAACTCCCCCACCATCTCTCATTCACCCAACTAACTACTGTGCACAAAATAATCTACAGACCCACAGACTGTCCTGCTCTCTCAACTCTACTTGCCAAATACCATTCCAGCAGGCATCTAAGATCTGAAAATCATCTACTTCTAAAAGTAGATAAGCCCACCTTACCTGCTGGTCAACTCCTCTATGCCTTCACCGTAGTATGGAACTCACTTCTGCCTTCTATAAGAAACACAGGCAGCACCACCACCTTCAAACAAATGCTGAAAAATCATCTCAACTCTTCCTGGCTATGTTCCTGCTCTATAACCTAACCTCTTCACTCTCCTTATATGATTACTAAACTCCTATGTCTTTTGCTACTAGTGACTGATGATATTTTCTCCATATTTATTTTTATCTTCACTTGTTGATTCTGGTACAATAATACTGATCTCTGTTTATACCAATCTGATTGAATTCTGCTTTAATGTATATTTTCTGTATATATTGCTGTAATCAAACTAGATTCCTGCTTTTATGTATATATTCTGTATATGTTACAATATTTACTATCTGTAACACTGTTTCTGCTTCTGTACTAATTAATGTTTATTTTTTTTTCTGTATCTCGTTGGAGCTTTTCTCCCCGGGCCTCCACTGAAAATGTGCTCTTTTAGGCCCAGTGGAATTATCCCGGTAAACAAATGCAATAAATAAATAAATAATCCGCTCTGCCATCCAATAGACACAGATTGATACGTACCTGCCCAGCTTATATTTTTCTTCTTGGACTACTAAAGGAGCTCCTCTTCTTATCATAGATATAACTCTCCCACCACCTACCTTGTCTATATCCTGACTGTGGACCTAACAGAATCTTTTGTCGTCCACGAAACTGTCTGAAGTTTTTGTTTTGGTTCACTCACTGAAGCAGCACTACGAATGTTGGAAACCATTCAGACTAAACCAGGACATTTATGTGTCCCAAAGACAGCTTTTAGGATTCCAGGACAGAGACTTCCAAACTGGGACTGTCCTGGAAAAACTGGGACCGTTGGTCATCTTGCCCAAGTGGTCATTAGCCTAGTAACAACATATAAACCTATAGTACACCTCCCTTTTATTAGATAGAATACGTACCCTTTGTATGCTATAAATTAAATATAATGTACATTGCTTTTGTAAAAGTAACCGTAGTCTGAATTAGTAAGCCATGAGATTAGTATATATGAAGCTCACTGAAAGTATAAATTTATTGTGTACATCATTAGTATACACAGTGGCTATATCTGTATTTTTCTGATGAGTCAGCCATGTAGGCACTGTCTTTGTTTGGTTTGAACACCATTCATGAGCAGCATCTTAAGCCAAAGCTAAGGCTTCAGTAAAGGATCATTCCATAGATTCTGTACTGGAATCTGGATCTGTATACTTCTCATTAATTGAAAACTGCTTCAACGATTCATCCAACCGAGTGTCTGTTCTTGGTTGGCTCTGACAGGCAGACTCTTCAACAAATATTGTGGCTCTAAGATCTTCAGTAGCTATCTTTGAATCTTCCTATGCAGCTGTGACTCATCTTCCTTACGTAAGATCTCAAACCTTAATGATATATATAACTGCATCTGTTTGGATCTGAGACTTATGACCTAAATTTTGATTTAGTGTCACTCTGGTTCTTTTACCTTGTCTTAGCATTGACAAGTTACTACTGGCCATTTTGTTATAATACTGTTTCTGTTGCATTTGGCCTTCTCTTGAGAGGTTCTCAGGTCTTCAGTCTTCTCTGGAATCATCAATGAAAAAGACATTAGGAGCATTGATCTCAGTTTTCTTATCAGTGACTGTGAAAAAGGCACTCCTACAGCTTGCAATGGAGAATTTGTATAGTGTAACAACAATGAATGAATATCCAACTGTTCTGATAAATTGTATTTCTTATTACAGTTTCAGTCATGTGCTCTGTTTGCTGCTGGGATTGTGGATATTTTCGATGTGTGTAATGTTGTAACATTCCCATGTTTTAGAAAGTTCAGAACCCTTGGTGCATATATTGTAGACTGTTCCTGTGTTCCATGTCTTGTAAACATTAACTGAAGCACAGTCATTACTGATATGGTTATCATATTGCTTCACTCAAACAGCTTCTAGGCATTTTGAACAACAGTCAGCGTGTACTAGGAAATTAAGGATATTATTTTACAACAAATTGACTCTTACTGTCAGACATGAAATTGTTAGTATTTCTTGAGTTACCAGTTCTTCCTTTTGATTTTGCTTTCTACATATGCCACAGACTGTACCCTTTTCAGCATCTATTGTTTGCACTGTAATTTTGTGTGAGTACAGTATATCTCTGATTCTCTGTTTGTACTTTGACATTCCCATTTCTAACTTCTGAATCTTCGTCAGCATCGAGTCTTAGCCGAGGTGAAATGATGACTACATCTACGTTAAATGAAAGACTTTGTGTACTGTCTGATTCTTGCCTGAAAGTATAATAGATGAAAATGCTTAGCATTATTTGGCCAACCTGACAATGGCTTTTCTAACTCTTCAATTGATTTCAGTTCATTTAATCTTTCTGATGTCACCAGTATTTACCAGTAAGACTTCCATCTCACCTAATAAATTTTCCTTGCACCCATTTAAACAGGCTGAATGTAGTATATCAACAGTATGTATCGGCTGACCAGATTTTTACCGTACTTTCCCATCATGTTTCTGTAATGTTAAAAACATTCATTGCAGTCTAGCTGGTGATTTGAGCAGTGACTTCTTAACATTTGTTAAGGGTTTGTGATCATCTGTCCCCAGTTTAATATGCTTTACATACTTCTGAAGATTAGGGCTAGCCTGACCTTAGTTTACACATAACATTACATCTATCTGATGAAAGAATGAGACAGTAAACCTGTCTAGTCTGCCTTTTTAAGTGTATTTATTTGCTGACACTTGTTTACTGGGAATGTCTGACTGGGTCACAAGAGCCCATTTTCAGTGAAGGCCCAGGGGAAAAGCTACATTTAACAAAAAAAATGTTTTTAACAAAAACGTTATAGAAAAAACAGTGGAAAAGTATAGATTTCAGAAATTGTCAACAATATTATAAGGAGATATAACAAAAATATGTTACAAAGAGTATGCTGAGAAAAACAAAGTAAAACACTATATACCATTATAGGGAGTCTCATTGTGGCAATTCACAGTAGTAATATGTAAAAGTCATGTGTTTAGTTTAATTGTAACTATAAAAGGGAAGATAGATTATGATAGATTAGTATAAACGGGGAGGAGTTTATGGGAAGCGGTTTTGTTAAGTAGTAGAGAGGGTAGGATAGCCAGGTGAAGATGAGAAAGTGGTAATAGATAGAGAATTTGTACAGATAAGGGTGGAGAAAAGTAGAGAAGATTGCTGTTCATCCAGGTGTATAGCATAAACAAAGCCATGAGTCTTATAAATGGCCTTTCAGAAGATGCTAGAAAGAAGGAGTTACAGTTCTAATAGCCTGTGGAATAGAATTACATTTTTTGACATCAGAGTAGCAGTAAAGTCTATTTCCAGTCACTTTTTGAGTCTTCTATATAGTTAAAAGTTGTTTAGCATTAGAACGAAGGGGTTTGTTTGGGTGATAGGAAGAAAAAGTAGAGCTTAGTGCAGGACAGTTATGGACTGTACAAATGATGATGTGGGCTGTAGCCAGTTGTAAGAAGCCCAAGTATTGGGGTAGTTTAAGCCATTTCTAACTTTTAAGAGCCTTGCAATGATGTGCATAGTATTTTTTTATTGGCAGGAAATTTACCGACTTTGTTGTAGCATATTTCAAGTTTAGTTTAACAGGTTGGTAAGGATAGGGGCACCACATAAGAGTGAAGGAAGGAGGTAACTGATTGCTAGGGTGGTTTTAACAGAGTTAGTAAGACATCTTTTATGTCTATAAAGCATATCAAGTTTCTGGCGATTTTTTTTTATATTACTGTGAATGTGGACTTCATATTTGAGGTCATCATCAATTGTCACACCAATCAGTTTTGTACAGGATATAATTTATATCTCTGCATTGTTAAATCAGAATATTTTGAAGCTGGATTTGTCCTTTTTTGTTCTTTTTTGGTGTTGAGTAATAATTAGGCATTGTGAAGCCAGTTTTCATCAGAGGTGAAGGCTTCTTGTGTGATTTTGAGAAGCTGCATCAGCATGTCAGATGAGCATATTAGTGTTGCATTATCAGCATACTGTATAACTGATGCTTGCCTAGAAGAGGTATAGAGGTCATTAATGGAAATGTTAAAGAAAAGTCGACCAAGAATTGAACCTTGGGGTAAACCAGTGGAAAAAAGGAGGTAAGGAGAAAAAGTATGTTGCCATCTAACAGTTTGCTGTCTATCAGGCAGGTAGCTTTTAAATCACTGAAGTGAAGGAGGGGATAGGTTGCAATGGTGAGTTGTTGAAGGACTTTGCTATGTGAGATGGTATCAAATGCATTAGGCAGATCCAGAAATATGGAAGAAATAAGTTTGACAGAGTCTCTTTTCTTATTCATATTATCTAAACAAGGATAATAGTGCAGTAGTTGTACTAGGCCAGGGCCGAATCCATGTTGAGAACTGGTTAAGAGCTGTTCTGAGAGGAGATGGTAAAGAAGTTGAGTATAGATACATTTTTCTAGGATTTTTGAGAGAGGGAATAGATTTGCAGTGAGATGAAAGTTAGAGACTTCTGTAGAGTTTTCATTCCTTGTGCAGTGTGGGATGACATATGATCTTTTCCAAATAGCTGAGACATAAGATTCCTGCATAGATCTATTGATTAAGATAGCTGTGAAGATATGTGAAGGCTGCCAGCCTAGCTAGATAGAATTTTGTAATTAATTCTATGTCTTTGTAAATATTAATAAAAGCCATCGGCTTGTTCTCTTAAATGTGAGAAGACTGTATTGGATGTTGAACGTCAAAAATATAACAACAGTGCACTCTCTTGGAAGAAAGATGATAAGTCAAGTCTTGTATGACTGTTTGATCTCAAACTCAGAACCTTGGTGTCTGGACCAGCAGATTCTTTCTATTGTTTTAGGACCAGAGTTAATTGCTAGATTTTACATATTTAATGTCTTTAATTGCTGTGGTTTCCAGACCAGGTGGAAGATCAAAGCTATGTTAAACTCTGAGTTTCTGTTAGCCTGGGAAACCAGAGAAGAATGATGTAATCCAAAAGGAGTCTGCAGTGATGTATTATCAATTTAAAAGACTGTCTCAGAGAGAGATCATTTTGGATTTTGTCTAAAGCTGACAACAACTCACCGGTACTCTGCTTTTGCTCTATATGTAAGTTTATTTAGTACTGTGATTGCTCTTAGATATAGATAGAAAATAGTAAGTTTAGTCTAGCTGTTTTCTGTATTGATGTCAGAACTATTCTGTTATATTATTTTAAGCATTTTCCTGTGATCTCTGAACTCTTGACTAACACTATGTAGTAAGAAGTATTGTCTTGTGTTTTTTATTAATTATTATTAAATATTTTTAAACCTTTCAACTGTGGCTGTTTTGTATAGACATAATTTAAACTCTAGAGTACATTGCATGTATATAGTGATACTGGCCAAGCCACTCCAATAGCTTTAGCACTGGGTCACACTTACTATTTGGATAATAATATTGCACAGTAATAATTGGACACCCTTTGGTAAGGGCCTTGGAGTAGCTGATAAGTAGGGGTCCTGGTGGCAGTGATTTCTCCCGTATAGTCTGGGGAGATAGGGGCATAGCTGGAGAACCTGTGCCAGCCTTCCCCAGGAGTGTCTATGTGTTTATACATGTGTGTGTGTGTGTGTGTGTGTGTGTGTGTGTGTGTGTGTGTGTGTGTGTGTGTGTGTGTGTGTGTGTGTGTGTGTGTGTGTGTGTGTATGTGTGTCAGCTACTTGGGCAGGGACATGAAGCACTGGTTGGACAGAGAGAGTGCTAGGAGGATTTGGCTTGGGACCCTGGCTAAGGACCCCACTCTATAGCTGTGTCAGTGAGGAGTCTTATTGGGGATCTAGAGAAAAAGGTAGAAACCAGCCCCAGACTGACTGTGATCTCTGTGTGCTCTCAAGGGAAATTTTACTTTACTGTGTGTGTATTTGTTATCATCCCCAATGTGGATGCCCTTTACTGGTGTTAGTGGTGAGGACTGAGGCTCCTTGATTACTGGGACAGTGCATAGGCATCACAATAGCTACTGAGAAAGATATGGCTTCTGCTGCTAGCTTGAGGTATTCAGGTGGGAGGTTGTCAGCAGCTGTGGAGCAAGGTTTAAGTTTATCACCCAGAATGATACCATAGTACAAGGACAAAATGATTGACTTCAACAATTGGCTAAGCTTCTGGTGCCATTCTAAGGGAATCCAGTATCTGTCTGCCTGGGATGACATGATCGACAGACTACGATGCTTTGCCAGAGATGGCCTGCAACTGCCGCCCTTGGGATTCTAGATACTGGCTAAGGCTCTTGCCACCCCTATAGTGCCTTTTTTCAGCAAGGTTCAAATGACACATTCACCACTGTAACAGGTACAAGCAAGCAAAATCTGAGGGTAATGCTACTCAATGCCAGAAGTCTAAACATCAAAATGCATTCACTCGAGGCATTCCTTAAAATTGAGAACATTGACATCTTTGCAGTGACAGAGACCTGGTTCAAGGCTCCAGAGGGCACCCCTGCATTACCAGGCTATAATACATACTACACCTTTCGGCTACATAACCTGGACCGAAACACTAAAGGTGGAGGCGTGTCCATATTCATTAAGGATATCCACACCTCCAGAAGAGTTGCTCAGCATAATGCATCAGAGATTATCCAAATGCAACTAACTCTGGGAAAGACCACAATCCAAACTGTAACTTGCTACAGATCCCCCACCATGTGCCAGGACTCCCACTCCTCGTTTCTTGATACACTGGAAAATATTAGGGCACAACCCAACACCCTAATAATGGGCGATTTCAACTACCCCACAATTAACTGGGAAAACTACTCATGCACCAACTCTTTTGCTCAACATTTTCTGGAATTCATAAATTCCAATGCCTTGGATCAACCTATCCACACCCCCACCAGGGGTAGCAATATCCTAGACCTGGTCATTACCAACATGGGCGACCGGAGTTCCACAACAGAGGTCAACTCCTCGGTCAGATCCTACCACAAGCTAATCAGCCTAGACATCCACATCCCACCCCCACCCCCATTGGGGAAACCACCGTAAAAAATTTCTCCAAAGTCATCTTCACGCTTCTTAAGACAGAAGTGGCAAACTTCACGACACCCATGCAGATTGACAATACAGGAACGACTGCTGAATCCTACACAAATGCACTTTATAAGCAGTTACACGAGTGCATGGGTCGTGCTATCCCTAACAGAACCAAGATGCTATCCTCAAAAAAAAGGAAGCCAATCTGGTGGTCCCCTGCCATAAGCAAACTCTACAACAGAAGAAAGAAACTGTTGCAAAAAAGAGTAAAATCCTGTGATTGGAGGAACTCCCTGGTCAGCCTCAGTAAGAAGCTGAGATCCCTCATAAAATCCTCCAAAGCTAGTTACGAAAACAAAATCGCCACTGATTCTAAAGACAACCACAAAGCATTCTATAGCTATGTCAAAAATTTCAATGGCAGCTCTCAGATCTTCTCTGAGTTTCAGCACAATGGCACTAAATATACAGAACCAACTGATATTGCCAATATCCTGGCAGATAGGTTCAGTGCTAACTTTACCCCCCCTCACCCGCTAAAGGGCCCATCTCTATACTGGAAGAATGCAAAGTTCCTGTAATCAGGTAAAAAACACACTCTCCAAAGCCAAGAACACAGCATCCATGGGACCTGACAACATCCCTGGCTGCATTCTACATGAACTACAGAATGAACTGGCACCCCACCTAAGCACCATGTTCAATCATAGCCTCACCTCAGGATTTGTGCCCACTGAATGGCACACAGCGATGGTTGTCCCACTCCACAAAGGGGGAGCCACCATGTATCCGGGAACTACCGCCCTATTAGCCTAACAAGCCTGGTCTGCCAGGCTATGGAACGTATCATCATGGAACTTATAAACAAAGACATTGGTAATCTCCAAACTCTGGACCCCACTCAGTTCGGGTTTGTAAAAGGCAGATCATGTCTCCTAAACCTGATTGACTTCTTTGAAGCAGTCACCAAAGCCATAGACGAGGGTAAGGTGGTTCACACAGCCTATCTAGATCTCGCCAAGGCTTTTGACACCATCCCCCACTCTGGAATTATAGATAAACCCACTAACTAGGTATAAATCCATGTGTCACAAGATGGGTTGCCAACTGGCTCACTGACAGAACCCACACTGTGAATGTAGCAGACTCCAAATCCGACTTCAGACCTTTGACAAGTGGAGTACCACAGGGTTCAGTCCTGGGTCCTGTCCTGTTTGGTATCTACTTTTCTGAATTGCAGGCTAACACAGAAGGTCTTTGGCTAATGAAGTTCGCAGATGACTACAAACTAGAAGCCATAATTGAAACTCCTAATAATGTAGACATCCTACAAAAGGGCCTAACTGAGACAGATGCCTGGTGTCAAAGTCATGTCCTCAAGCTCAGTGCCAAAAAGTGCATTGTCATCCCCTTTGGTAAAAACTCTGTACCCATGTGCTACCACATCGGTGGTAGTCTACTTAACACTGAAAGTGTGATAAGAGACCTTGGGACACAGGTGGACAGTAGTCTCTCCTTTGATAATCACATTGCCACAGTAGTCAGTAAAGCCTTTTACGTGGCACACCTCATCATAAAAGGTTTCTCATCCAGGAAAAAAGCGTCATTGTTCCACTCTACTCATCACTCATTAGACCCATTATAGAGTACAATGCCCCTTTTGATATGTACCTCACAAGCCATCTACAACAACTGGAAAGGCTGCAGAAATACCTCACAAAAAGGATTACCGGCCTCAAACTCTCTACTCAGAGGTGATCTCTGCCTGACATACAAAGCTATGTCAAACCCAGAGCTGTTGGACATGCTTCCACTTAAAGAAATCCCAATCCCTCTGAGCTACACGCTATAGGGACCTAAACCTTGTCACCACAATAAACGGAACATGCTGGAGGGATAGATTCCTGTCCCAGAGACTTCTCATACTCTAGAGCAAATTACCTATCTATTTCAAACAAAGCAACTCATTAGCACTCTTCAAGAAAAATCTTGATGATTGGATAGGAAATAGGAAATTCACCATGTGGATCACCTCTGTGGCTCTGCTCGACAGGGGCATAGAAAACAATTTTCTTGGGTGGCAAAAACCAGGGTACCTTTTTGGCTAGGCTTGTATAGGCCCTAGGGCCAATAGCCTAGTACCTACCTATGAAGTAGCATTGTTTTAATAGTAGACATTGTTACATATTTTAAGGTAAAGCTGTTAGCATTTGTGACTAAGGATTGTTTGGATTCATATTTTTCAGAGACTACTGTGGAAGTAGAGGGGGCAGTTGGTGATATATTATGGGGTATGTGAAAGGGAGGGTTATGTGCTGATGCTGAGGGCAGCAATGCTCTCTATAAAGTATTTATTAAATGTAGTTGCTATTTCAAAGATGGAACAGGCTTGAGAGGGATACAGATTTTTTTTTGAACCAGGATTGAGTAGTGTCTGCCATAGGTGTCAAATCTGACACCCATCACATATCCTGTTACAGGAATCAGAAGGGGGTCCATATCTCTAGGGTTCCCCTAACCCCAGCAGAAACCTTTAGACTCTACTGCAGAAAGAGATAACTAGCAAATGTGGCTCTTTTAATGGATGCTGACCCACAGGTTGTAGTGGTCTGCAGAATCATGGATTTTGAGGCACTTTTTTGGGTAAACCTTCATAATGTCCTTGAAGGTTTACATGACTGCTGAAGTCAGGAGAGAGACATGGGCCACTTACCTCTCCATTCAGCTATGTGAATGGCCATTTCACATGTTGTTTGAGTGAGAGATAGAGATAGTATCCTGAGGCTATATGATACCCTTTTCCATCTCCTACCCCATCAGTCACAGTTGATTTCAAACATTCCACCTCATTAACTACAAGTGGCCAAAGGAGGAATACTAATTATCTTAAAAAACAGCCATCCAAGAGGTCCCAAAAGATCAGATGGGATCTGGACTCTATTCAATATTCTTTTTTTAGTTTCAAAGGAAAACAAGGACCATAGGCCAATCCTGGATCTCAGTCATTTAAATTTATACATCAAGATGATCACATTCAGAATGGTTACAGTGCAAGCAATTTTGCCCTGCCTGAAGCCAAATGGTTTGATGTGACTGATAGACATCCCAAGTGCCTACTTGCACGTTAGGATTGCCCAGGCATCCAGGCGGTTTCTGATCTACTGGCTAGGAGCTAGTCATTTTCAGCTGAGAGCTCAGCCCTTTGGCTTTACCACAGCTCCCCGGGTGTACATCAAGTGCATGGCAATAGTTATAGCACATCTGAGACTCAGAAGGATCCGAATGTTCCATATGTGGACAGTTGGCTCCTTGCTGCTTCAACCAGATAGTGCCTCCTCTCTAATCTCATCAGAGATTAGTTACTACAGCTCTTTCTATTTGTAAGTATGACTGTGAATTAAGAAAAGTCATTTCTTCTTCTTCAAACAACACATTTGTTACTTTTTATAGGCTATCTGAACATAATTAAATGCACTGTTATTCTTCCTCTCTCCAGGAATCCAATAACTATTAAATCATCCACTCCTATGGCTTCTCAGGAATTTACAGCCTTATACCTCAGGTGTAGTCATGGTCATCCGTAGACATTTTGCATGATCATACTGCAATGGATGGTCATTGTTCAGTGTTCTGAAATTTTAGATCACTGATATGCATCACATGTCTGTCCAGGACACATACAAAATGGTGCCTGATATCTCCGTCGCTTTCTTTGGGGTGGTCATTTGTTCTTTCTCTACTCTCAACAACAATCACCATGGGCACCTCCTGTTTTTGGTGAGGTTGAGGGCATTTCGAGGGAAGGATGGACCAAAGATCTTGGAATCCAGCAAATATTCTGGAGGTGAGGGCAGTCTTCCTCATGTTGCAGGAACTCCAGGACCTCTTCCCTCTGGAAGTGATTTCCATTCAAAGAAAAAGCAAGTCTTTTGTGTTGTACTTAAATAAAATTAAGATTTGGCAATGGACAATTGCTTTGCACCACTTCCCGATCACAACTCACATATTCTGGAGAGAGCTTACTTTCTAGTGGACAGACTGAAGAGGTCAATTTTGATTGTTCATGAGAGATCTCATGTCCACAGTAGCCCAGCTAATCTTCAACTTCTAGGACCAGCCTTGTTGTGATCTGTTTGCATGCCCATCCAACACCCAGCATAGCAGATACTTTCCCCCAATCTCTCCAGAGGGGCATTCTGTGAGAAATGCTCTCACTGGTCAGTGGACAATCAGACTTTTGTATGTCTTCCCCTTCTTCCTCTAATCTCAGGATTTTTACAGAAAGTGTAACAGGAACTAAAAATGATGATGTTATCCTACCAGAGTACAATATACTTAGACTAGACTGTAACACCAGGAAAGGTGGAGGAGTAGCACTTCTGTTTAAAAACACAATAGATGTCACACTAGCCCCACAACAACCCCCTTGTCCAATAATGCAGAAGCCCTAGTTAGCAAACTACAGCTTTGCAAAAGTAAATCTGTATTCATTGCCTGCATTTATATCCCCCCAGGCAACAATGCAAATACCCTAGAAGACTTCCTCCAATGGCTTTCCAACACATACCCCCATGAAACTATGGTGTTAGGAGACGTTAATATTGGCTGTAACAGTTGTTCCTCTGAATCTCCCACCACCCATATAAACCTTCATGGTTATACCCAACTTATATCCTCACCCACCAGGATAAATAAATCCAACTACAAAGGCAGTATCCTGGACTGGATTCTTATCAACAATCACCCAGACCTGTATAACACAGGTAGCCTCCCAGATGATATAAGTGACCACCTACTCACTTATATAATTAAGCATAATGTATATAACCACCACCAAGTTCAATAGAAATCTGTCAGAAACAACAAGAACTTTAACTCCACTGACTTTCAGAATGAACTCAGAGCATACAATTGGGCCATACTTAAAGAACTTCCACAAGATGACCCTGTAGCCTACTTTAATTCTAAATTCCTCTCCATTCTAGATTCCCACACTCCTATCTGCACCATCAGAGCCAAAACTAAAACTAACCCCTGGCTCAGTAACCAAAACCAAAATCATAGCAAGAAATAAAGCATGGGACAAGTGACACACCTCCAAAGACCCACTTGACCATATTAAATTCAGACAACTAAGGAATGATACCAAGAAAGCCACACTGTTAGACAAAAAAAAACTTCTATCAACACCTTCAGCAAAAACACCAGAGCAAACCTCAAAAATTTTGGGCAGGCATAAACAAACTGCTCCACCCTGGCCAAGCCTCCACCCCCACCCCCTCAACTTGCAACCTTAAAACTCCAGAGGAAACTGCTAACATCATTAACAATTTTTTTACCCAAACCATCCAATCACTAGCAAGCCAACTACCTCCCACCAGCTCCTTTCAGAACTCCTCCACAACCACTACCCCACTCCCTTTCACCTTCCAACCTGTATCTACATCCACCATCCGATCTCTAATTAACAAACTAAAGCCCACTACCCTGGCAGCTGATCTCCTCCCACCAGAATATTTACAAAAAGGGGCAGATACCTTTGCATACCCTGTCTCGATCATAATAAACTGCACCTTGACTGAAGCCACTATCCCCTCTCTCTGGAAGGTTTCTCATGGCATTCCCCTTCATAAAGGATGGAATTCTTTAGATCTGTCAAACTTCCGACCAATAGCGATACTGTCACCATTGGCCAAAATTATGGAAAAGTGCATCCACAACCAATTAATGCACTACTTCACCCAAAATAAACTACTGGCCAGCTCTCAACATGGTTTTAGGCCACACCACAGCACCACATTAGCCCTCCTATCCTTCTCTAACTCTATCAACATCAACCAAAACAATAACAAACTTACCTCTGCTCTCTTCCTAGATCTCTTTAAGGCCTTTGATAGGGTCATTCACCAACTGCTTCTCCATACCCTGAAGGAACTATCACTGAATAGTAGCTCTATTAAATGGTTCCAGTCTTACCTGTCTAATAGACAACAAGCAGTTTTATGGCAGAATACCCTATCCACTCATCTACCCATTACTCTAGGAGTCCCCCAAGGCTCCATATTCGGACCACTTCTCTTCTCAGTCTTTATCGATAACCTGCCCACCATCACTCCCAAGGCCACCTGCATCCAATACATGGACAGCTCCACTTTAATATGTACCGCCTCCTCCTCAACTGAGCTTATGACCCTAACCCAGAATACTTTCAATGATGTAGAAAAATGGTTCACAAACCGTCAGCTTCTATCAAACCCCAACAAAACTAAACTGCTCATCTTTTCCCCCACCTGCAAATCCTCCTCACCATTCTTTAGTAAACGTTCCAGCAATGGCACAATTATATCCCCAGATACTCACACAAAACTCCTTGGTGTCACATGCTCTAAAATATAATATCCATGTCCATAAAACCATCAAATCTGTCAACAAAAACTGGGCTCCCTATACAGGTTCACAACCTTCCTCACTCCTTTTGCAAGAACCACTATCGCTCGGTCCAACCTACTTTCTACCCTCCTCTATGCCTCCCACCTCTTCACTAACCTGAACCAAGCCACCCTTACCAAACTTGCTAGTTGTTACAACCATATTGGTAGATTTGCTACAGGTGCTACCTCTAGGACCCACCATTGTATCAACATAACTCACCTAGGATGGCTGGAGTGGTCCAGTCTTCTCCGATACAATCAACTTGTAATAACCCCACAAAATACTATATCAACCCGAAAAAAACACCTGCACTAAATAAGATCATCAAACCATACGGCAACTTGCGGTCACTATGCTCTGCTGACAAACTGCTGGTACAAACAACTAAGAGCATAAATGTGGCTGGGGACTTTCTATTCGCCATCTCAGTAGGCAAAACTTGGAATATGCTACCTGCCGAACTTACTCACCAATCCTCCTTAACCCAGTTCAAAAAAAAGCCTCAAACTACACTTCCAACAGCATTGGCAATGTCCCTGCTTAAACCCTGACTAATCACCACCCACTGTTCCTACAAACTCTCCCTAAGCATTTCAGTCATATACTCTAATAAGTGTATGAATTCTTGATGGGATTTAGCCCATAACTGTATGTATTATTGTCTGAAACTGAAGCCGCATGATTTTGATGTCTACTGTGTTTTATTTAAGTTTGTAACCCTACTGAAAACTGCATATTATACTTATCTCTAAATGTTTTTGTTGTTTCTAATGTATTTGTACTCTACTTTCTGGAGCTTTTCTCCCTGGGCCTCCGCTGAAAATGGACATATATCCAGTCGGACTTTGCCAGTAAACGAATGAAAAATAAAATAAATAATATAAAATAAATATGTAGTGGACAAAGTCATAGTTATTCTCCTATTTCAACCCAGGCAAATCTGGTTGCCCTTGCTCAGGGTTCACCTAAGGAAGCACCCATAGCTTCTATACCCTCACGCAGATCTTCTGTCAGATCCATCTGGGCACCCTCACCCAGAATTATAGAACCTGAAATTAAGCAATTGATTTCTCTATTTCGCTTCATGCCCAAAAACCTCTACATTACCAGTGAATGTGGTTCGCAATCTGTCTGCTTGACAAAAATAATCTATTCATAAAAAGTACAGAAGCAGAAGTAAATGGAAAGAAACAGTTCTCCGTATGGGTTACTTATCAGGGTGTATACCTTTTCTGCTTCCAGTCTAATGGTCCTACAGCCCCTATCACATCTATTTGTGACTGGTTCTAATTACTCTGTGATTATAGTACAGTTAGCATCCACTTTCAATTATCATCTCACAAATTATGCAAGGTATTTGTAAAAGGAGCTTTACTTCTCTGCTCTCCAATAAAGGACCCAACTCCTCTTTGGGACCTCAGTTTTGCCCTAGAAATTCTGACAAAAAGCTCTCTTTAAACCAACCTCTACTGAACAGCTGCAATTCCTGTCCTGGAAAACACTGCTTTTGATAGTGGCTGCAAGAAGAATAGCAGAATTGCAAACTTTTCTTCTACACCTTCAAACTTGTTTTTTCATAGACAGTTTCTCATGAAACTTTCTTTATTACCAAATTTGCCTCACAGCCCAATCTAAATCAACCAATCCATGCACTTGTTTTTTTTCCTCTTCATTCTAAGAAAGGATAGTACATCCTGTACATCCTAGACAAGCAGCAACAGCTCAGATTTTACATTTGTAAAACTAAAGCAGAGCAAAATTTACTGATGTGTGTAACAAATTAATCTGTTGAGAAACTCAACATGTATTCATATGAACAACATGCACCCCTATGGACCATTCACTGTTGTCCACAATAACAATAACATTACACACATGATGTAATAAAAACCTCTATGTTTTTATGATGTTGTTATCCAAGTATTGTGAATAGCACAGAGTTCTAAACGTGTCTATAATGCATGTCACAGGAAGCCAGCTCTTGTCTTGATTTTTTCCATGGATAGCTTAAGTGATATGGTATGATTAGCTTGAGGCAATCAGATGTTTATCGTAAATATTAAATGTCATTAATATTGTATGTGATTGGCAGTTGGATAGTGTAATTCTTTCCAAATGTGGGTGTGGGTGTGGGGTATTGTCTTCTGGGCATTGCAGTATACAACACTTAACTGGAGCTTAGATGGCAACACTAGCTCAGTGGTAAGAGCTCTTCCTCACAGCTTTAGGGTCCAGAGTTTAATCTGTCCTACATGAAGTGCCTGTGTGAATATATATATATATATATATATATATATATATATATATATATATATATATATATATATATATGATGCATTTATCCCCTTACCCTTGTGGCCTGGATATGGCTGAAAAGGGTCCATGAAAGACCACCTCACTTATCTGATTAACAAATCAACTAAATTAAAAGTTGATAACATCTGTTAGAAATACTTGCAGATATTACTCACCTATGAAGAAGGACTGGTGCCAGAGGCTGACCTCTTTTCCCAGAGATTACGTTTTGAAGAGACATCCACTGTAATAATTTCCTGTTATGGGACATTAGAAAAAATAAGAGTTAACTTTACATATCATTTAGCTTATTCATATAATCCTGCTGGATTGCTATTCAAGACCTTCTTTTTTTTTTTTTTTTACTTTAACTGAACTAAGGCTATGTGAGCAGCTTCACATTTGACTGAAACAATTTCACTTTGAACCCCATGGAAGTTTGAGTAGTTCACTTGAGGCATGCTTGCTTTAATCAGTCAGTTGCTTTACAATAAATCTGACTTGTTCAGTCAGCAAGAAAACACAAAAAGAAAACAATCATGTTTGCGGAAAAGTTTACAATCCCCAACCTAAACACAACAGGAATCTTTCCCATATTCCCATTGTCCCAAGCTGGCACAGAGCACTTGTAATCAGTATTGTCCACTCAGTACTCCCACCCTTTTGTTCTTCTACACAGAAACATTAAAAAAATAAAAATGGCCAGTCTACCTGTTCCTACCTGGCTGTTCATAATATTTCCATGATTGTCTTACCATTGTGAAGTGCCTTGTAGCTTCACTGATATAAAAGAAAAAAGAGAGAGAAAGGGGAGAGAAAGAAAGAAATTAAGGGAGGCAATTCCCTGCTGTCCTTATGCAAACTGCCATAGCTGTACCTCTCACTAGCATATCTGTAAATAGGATGATTGGAAATGCAAGCCAATTAAGTCTCATGACCTTTACATTTTTCCAGTACCCAGCCTCAGACTAGACCTCCTTTCTTAGGCAGGGTCAGGCCAGTTACGCCAGGGGTGAATTGGTACATACTCACCCAATTGTCCATTTCCCATTTGAAGAACTACTTCATTTGCAATGGGAGTCTCTTCCAGAGGTGGAAAGGCACTATGTAATGAACGTATCTTTCCATCTTGTTTTATTAATCTGCTGGTGAATATTGATCTCTTGTTTTGGTATTTGTGGGATTGTTCGATTTGTGGAGATACAAAAGCTCCTATTACAGCAGGAAAATTACTGATTCATAGATGGATGTTGGACCTACAGGTTTACAACTATAAAAAAATAACTCCTTTCCTCTGTAAAATAGGCATTCAGAATGCCTGGAAGGGCACTTGGAATTTGTAGCAAGGAACATGATCAGTAACTAAATAAGAAAAAAAATATAAGGACTTTTTCTAGAAGTATGCATATTTTAACTTGTAAACATAAAGTTAGTGAGAAAAAAAGTTTGGTACTTAATCACCAACAAGACAACATCCAGAGAACAACTGGCAAATTAAAAAAACAGAGCAGAGTTGCTTCTGACTTCAGGTGGCAACATATAACTGAGAATTTGAGGTGCTCACTGTTTTTAGCAGGCTCCCTCTGAAGGCCATGGCTGATAACTAGAAGCTTAATGCTCACATAGACATCCCACTTTTTTTTTTTTCTTAAAGAAAATGTTTATTAATTTAACATATCATAGCTCTCGACCTTCCATCACTAAAATGAAGAACACTAGCCCTTATAATGGGGAACAAATGGGCAAAATGTGATGCACGTACTAACGGGTTACTAACAGCTTCAACTAGGAAGGTCAAAGGATGGTTAAAATATCCTGGTTTTACTTGTAAAAATATATTTTAATGAATAAATATGATTAATTTCTATTAACCATAGATATCAGTTAAACAATTCCTAATACTGATGTGTGACAGACCCTTTCAGTGTGAAATTTTGAGGAACATGAACTTTTTAAGATGCCAAATGATGTGTGTTCCTTGTAATGAGGTACACTTGAGAGGCATGTAACATATTTACAATATATACATAGAAAGGAAAAAAAACTCAACTTCACATATTGTTATACAATGATAGGAATGCATTGAATCAACAAGGTAATCTTAAACAATTAACATGTTAAGTATCTTGATATTTCAATAGCAACATTCCAAGGTTATCTCAACAACCTTTGTTCTCAACTATGATATATAGATCTTACTCTAGGTCCATAGGTTCATAGATTAGTACTAAGTTAATCTTTGAACCTATGAACCTAGAGTAAGATCACTTCTTTTTCAGTTTTACAAAGTATTTTTGTTAAATTTAAAAATTCTTTGAACGTAGAAACTAAGTTCGATTTCCATTTTTTTGTCATACCTTTTCTGGCAACTGCCAAGAGAACCCAAGAGTTTTTCTTCTTTGGTTTTTACAGATACAGGACATGAAACATTCATTAGTATTTCTGATCTAGTTAAAGAACAATTATCAGACCTTAACCCCTTAAAAAATATATTTATCTCTTCCCAATATACATTCAATTTTTCACAAGCCATAAACATGTGTGTTCAATCAGCTTTTACATCTTTACTACATCTCGACCAAACTGAAGAAGCCATTTTACTAAACACAGAGATTTTATAGGAGTAACAAACATTCCATGTATATATTTCTACATAAAAACTTTCCAGTATAAGTTTGAAGTTTGACTAACTGATTTAAGTAACAAAGTTTTATTCTTAGCATGTAGTGAATCACTCAGTCCACCACTATCTAAAAAGTCCAGAATTTTGCATCAAAGTTGTTGTTATTATTATTTATAATTAATTTGTATAGCTTGGACAGGCTTCCTTTGTATGTCAGTTGACTTTCAATAACAGCATTCATATATTCATATAATGGAGGAATAATGTTCTGTTCCTCTTTACTCATATTATCTGCAAATTAATTTAATTTCTTACTGATGGATAATACTAACTGGTTAGCAGATTCATCCAACTTATATTCTTTATTAAATATTGTGTGGACTTAGCTTTTCCCTTTTTCAAAACAATCAGACCATAATATTAATCGATTCCTTTTTAATAAATTCATTTTAATATTGATCTGAGTTTCTTTAAATCTAGAGGTATGTGGAATAGGAAAACTCAAAATTTTCAATTTTGATATTAATGGAGTTTTAAAAACATACATCTTAACTGTTTTAATAACTGATTTCATATATGCAGAATCTAAAGAATGAAATTAATTTCCTTCTAAAGTAAATTTTGTTAACCAGATGAAGGAATTACTGCATGTTTCTGAATTATCATCTTTAATAATCTTATAAGAATCCCACTTCTAGAAAAATGTGAGCTGGAAGACTGGCATTTGCCTGACAACTGTTTCCCCATCTGATCTCTAATTCCTGCAGCAGTGCTCTTATGAATAACATCTAGGTGGGGAAGGCAGTCCTTATTTGTTATTAAAGTCTTGGATTGTCTGTATTTGAGTCTCTCATTCCTGGGTAACACAGTATATTTCCCAACAGAACTATTGGCTGAATGCCAGCTTTGTTTGCGTGGAGGAATGAAACCTGTAATGTGAACTAGGAGACCAGAGTTTAGTTAATGGGCTCAGATACTGCGGGAATAGGCTGATGGTGGTAATAAGCACCTTAAATGCTGCCTCACCCATCCCAGGAGAAGGGTGCCTTTCTTGCCAAATTATGGCCTTGTGTGAAGGCTGGGAATTTTACATCAGACAAAAATAAGATGGCTTCAAATGCAATGGGGGGTGTGCATATGGTAATAAAGTGGACACTGGCTGCATTAATGTAAATGTGCATGTGTGCAGGGCTAGATATTAAGGGCAGTCCAAGAGGAAAGTCTTCCCTACCCTCAGGATGACAATGTACTGGGACACAGTGTTCTCTTTTCCACCTTGCTGTGAAGATGGAGGTGGGAGAAAAAAGAGCCTTCCTGAGAGGTCTGTGACAAACAAAACAGAACACGTGTTGTCACCAGCACTTTTGTACAGAGGAATAAAGGCCTGAATGAGCCCAGGGAGTGTGGAAGTGAATGCTGAAGTGAGCGGCTGTTGCCAGCTCAGCCATTCTGGATGAATGGAGGCAGCCAGGCTTGTTGCATTACTGACATCTAAAGGAGGCTATATGTGCTGTAGTGACTCAGAGAATCAGGAAATGGTTAGTGTTCTGTCACTAGACAGCATGCAGACAGAAGTGAGCATGAGTTGGGCTGGACTGATATTTGTCGGCGCTCTCAGATGGTTGGTGGGTATTAGGGCTGTGTGTGAAAACTGGATGACATCCTCTCATGAGTAACATTTTCTCACACATGAATGAATGGATCAGCCAGTCAACAGGAAGGCTAACGCTTGGTAGGTACATGGAGGAAAAATGACAAGGAAACAAAAAATATAGCATGTGCAAGATGAGTTTGTACTGCAGAAGCCCTGTCTCAGGAATAGCATGTATATGTAGCAGGAGAGATTTGAAAGGCTTTCAAAAGCTATACATTCGTGAGCTTTTTGTTTTTTCCCCTATATTTGGTTTGTAATGGAAACAGAGTGAAGCAAAAAGAGTGAAATAACAGCATTTATACTTTGGTCCTACCTTGGGTGCTTTGCTTTTGTCACTTTCCGGAGACTGGCTTCTCCATTGCTTGAAACGACTACGTAATCCTCCATGTCCTGTGGGAGTATCCTGATTGAAACAAAACACAGATTACATTTTAAAACTAGACAGTGAAGTACATAGTTATTTTTTAAAATCATCAGCCGCCTCATTTTTTTTTGATTACTCTTGAATGGACTTGTAGTCTCAGTAAATGAAGTGACACATTTAGTCCGGATGGATTTAATTAAATAGCTTAAACCCAAGAGGCCTTTGATTTTGCTGTTCACCTAAATGTTGTTTTAAAAATGTTTATTTTGTTTAAACGACTGGCTTATTTTTGCAACATTATCATTTGTGACTTCATATCACAGTTGATTCTTCTCCTTTCGATCTGTGGACGGCATCATACACCCTGCCTCTTGCTGACAAGTCAAATGCCTCTAGCACTGCTTCTGTCCTGTACCCCGCCACTTCTTTCATATTCTGACAAAAGACCCCTCTTCCCATCTGTCTTCGTATGGTGAACTACTCCGCATAAACCCTTTTCAGCAGAGTTGGGCTCAGATCAAGGTAACACAGAAATATAGTTTTAGGAATTTACTGTATGAAGCATAAA